>NW_027189133.1:2652585-2685085 GCF_040958095.1 Procambarus clarkii
CACATTGCAGCCAGCCTTCCCTCTAGTTAGTAATAATAGTAACGATGAGAACCATAGTACATATTTAACGTAATTAACAACTAGACGTAGAAATTGTTACTATTATATTTGGACAAACCGGAACCGGTTTTGAATTTATGTTGTAAAGACAACCTAAACTAATCTCACCTAACCTTCCTAGGCCTAATACACGCTATCTGGGGCCCTCATATAGTACATATATGTTCTATACTAGGGCCTGGAATATTTTAGTTAGTTTTTAGCTTCGTTTTTTAGGACTCAAAAAGTGAATAGTATAAAATTCTACTATCTAATCGCCTTTTATATCAATGTTTTAACTATGATGCACAGAGTTACAAAAATACTATTTAAACATGTGGATGGGTCGCACATTGGCAGTGACTGTCACTACACGTCCACCAGTAGTGCATGTTATCACACACCAGAGAGAATACGGTCGACAGCAGTAACAACTTATCATTTCTAAATCACCTATTCAGAAATCATCTGCTTCTAGTTTAAAAAAAAAATCATCAGTTTAGGATAAAGCATAGGGCAGTGAATATATATATATATATATATATATATATATATATATATATATATATATATATATATATATATATATATATATATATATATATATATATATATATATAATATTATTAAATATGACCGAAAAAGTAATATTAATAATTCTAACACGAATTTTCTCAATGTTTCTTATATTTCTTTACACTGTTGATGGTAACTGAACAATCAGTTCTCCAAAATTAATTTTTATTTCTAGTCTGACGCGACAGTTCAACGCGTTTTGTAAAACTTATTACATTTTCAAAGACTTTAGTTTACACACTCACAACTATAACTGAACAGAGTTTAAAACAGCTTCGATTTTATACCTGCATTTGGGTGAGGTGATATGTTACAACAGTTTTGGATGAGGTGTTTTGGATGATTTTGTATGTTTTGATCCAACATCCATTGATGTTTTGATTGATTTGATTGATGGATGGATGATCATCCAACAGTTTTGGATGATTGGATGAGGTGAAAACAAACTTTCAACACAAGGCAGAACACGAAACAATGGGTATAATATATTGTAAGTTAAAGGGAAGAATGGAAGTAACTGCAAAGGGCCTATTGGCCCATATTTCTTGATGCTTCTATATTGGTGCGGAGTCTTGAAGTGGGTAGAATATAGTTGTGCAATAATTGGCTGTTGATTGCTGGTGTCAACCTAATGTGTAGTGCCTCGCAGATATCTAGCCGCCTGCTCAACCTGTCCTCTTAAAAAGAACGTCAACATTTGCCGTTTGACTCTACGGCTGTTTTTGGACGTTATTTTGTGTAAAACTTCGTCTATTATCGCTTCCATGGACTATCTCTTGTTATACAATGAAATGCCACACTCTTATTATTCTATAACTCACTGACTATGCTCTGATATTTGTTCTTGAAGTAAAAATATATATATATTTGCCATAATTAGGCCATAATCCAGAAAATTCCAGCCTATCGATCTTTATATTAAGGAAAACATCTAATAAATTTGGAAATGAATTTTTCGTTCGCCGACAGTTGCTTGTTACTATTTAACCCTCTATGCTTTAATGTCGCTGGTCATTGTGACTTTCCCAGGATTTATATAGGTTTTGTAGTAGCATTTAGTCAGACTACAGTAATTTAACTAATGGGAAACCTCTATAGTTGTCGTAAATTAATAATACTCATTTATCAAATAATAAATTAGCAAACATATGCAACATTTTATGTTACGACTTTTCGGGTAGGCCGTTCTGTTTGTTTACAACCCCAATGGTTCAAAATACACAATACTTTTAATATATAAGTGACTAAGTATGCTCTAATATATGGTCCTCAATGAAAATTATCGTTTTCTTTGTTAATTTGTCCATAATGAATAAGATTCTTTACTGTTGATCCTTATATTAAGAAAAACATCTAAACAAATTGGTATTGTGTTTTCGTTCAGATAAAGTTTCCAGATACTATTTCCTAGTTATCATTTAATGTAGGTGGTTATTTTAATTCGCGGCTACCAGGGGCTTTCTCCCATTATTCAATATAAATGTACTCACTAACTATTCTCTGGTATCTGTTCTTCAAGTAAAATTACCTATTTTTTTTTCCTTAATTAGTCCTTAATTCATAAAATTCCTTCAGGTCGATCTTTATATTTAGGAAAACATCTAATCAATTTGGAATTTAATTTTACGTTCACCTACAGTTACCAGCTACTATTTCATTGTTATATTTTATGTCGCTGGTCATTACGATTTTCCAAGAATTTAAAGAGCTAAACAGCAAGTAGCATCTTGTTAGAGTACAGGAATTTATCTATGGAGAACCTTGATAGCTGCCGAAAATTATTAATGATTATATATGGAATTTAAAATAATGAATTATTTCAGGCGGTTCTGCGGGTTTACAACCGAATTGTTTAAAAATCACACTATTTTAAATGTATGAGCCACTAGTATGCTCTGATATATGTTCTGCAATGAAAATAAAGATTGTTTTGTTGTTAATTACTCCATAAATGTGTAATGTGTTAATTCAATCTAAAATCTTTTTGCAACGTTTATGTGCGATATACGTAGCTGGCAACTACCTAATATTTACAAATAATAGTTACAACATTCTATTAATATATAATGTTGAATAAAATATCACACAAAGTCTGTATACCTGTTTTTAGATGTCTTTTAAATTTTCTTTTAAAATAGTATTAATGATTTTTGTGAATCTTGAGTAAAAATTATGTTAATTATTATAAATCTAATTGTTATTATTTTAAGTAAAAGAATTGCAAGTATTCGAATAAGCACAGGGTCTCTGTTTGTGTATGAATGCACGGATTTGTTTTTGTTATGAGATGGACGCCTTAGAAAGCATGGTGCAGGTGGCTCGCACCCGATCCCACGATCTTCACCCCTAAATCAACACAACAACAGGCCACCTGTGTTATCCAGGTATTTAGTATTTACGATTATGTTACGAACCCGAATCCAGCGTCCGAGCATGGAGCAGTGACGACCGCGCCATCTGTGGGTCAGCTCCCGAAACCCCCTCCAAATGGACGACGACACCTGGTGAGGACGAGGTGTACTGGCTACGAGGGCCAGTTTCCAGTCCTGTTCAGCTCACAACACAGCCGCTGCTGACCTCTGGCGAGGTGGTGCTCAGACGACAACGCCATCTATGGAGTGGATATGTCGGGCGTTTGTGTCTGAGCCTGTAAGTGAGGTGCTTTAGTGTGTACCTGTTATTGATGACGTGTCTGCTTACAGAGTCGACCTGGGACTGCTGTAAGGGAAGTTGAGTCAGTCTACCCAAGGCAGCCGTCTCGACACCAGGTGTTTTGCTGCAGCAGCTGTGAGTCGCCTCCCGGATGAACACTGTGGTGTTACCCTGCCTGTGAAGCGGCAGTTGAGGATTGTCATACCCGGGATTGACTGGTGGAGACGATTGACCACTGGGGTATTGTGGACAGGAGAGTGATCTGTGGTATCACACGAGGCTCCTGACTAGGGTGCAACCCTAGTATCGCTCGTGGAGTGGCCTGACCAGCGTTGCTGATCCGAAACCTGCCAGCAGTCTGCTGGACTTGTGGTTGACGGCCTCCACGGCGGTGCCCCCAGTGGAACTGCGTCTTGGCTAGCCTGTGGCCGAGGTAGACTCAGCTTCTTGAAGAATCCGTCGTGAGGCCATGAGAGCACCGAGGGCTTGACACCGAGAGGATCCAGAGTCTTCAGAAGAAGACGACAGTGTAAATAAGTGTTTATACCCCTTCCCCGTGTAATCTTTTTATATATTATTTATTGGTGGCGGTCATTATATTATATTAAGTTTTTGACTTTATTTCCCTTCCCCTTTTAATTTACTTGCGTTACGGATCACATCCCTTGAAAGCCACTACTGGCTTGGGGCCGGATACCCTTCCTCTAACAACATCAGAGTAAGAACCCAGTTGCGACCCGAGAGGGCCGTAACAGATTATAATAACTAATATTTCTTGTATAATAATATTGCAGCAGGTGGTGTAGTGGTAGGACACTCGCCTGGCATTCCGCGAGCGCTATGTCATGGGTTCGTATCCTGGCCGGGGAGGATTTACTGGGCGCAAATCCTTAACTGTAGCCTCTGTTTAACGCAACAGTAAAATGTGTACTTGGATGAAAAAACGATTCTTCGAGGCGGGGATCGTATTCCAGGGACCTGCCCGAAACACTACGCGTACAAGAATGTAACAACTCTTGTATATATCTCAGGTTAGGGGCTAGGCATTTACACTCTTAGGTCAGCAAACTAGCTAGAAGGTTAGACCATTAGACTCCACTGGTCAATCATGGCCCAGCTTATCCTAACCTAGCCCGGCTTAAACCATCTTAGCATAGTTCATTCTAGCTGTGCATAGTGCTTGCACAGCCTTGCTTATCCTAGTTTACCTCTTCCTAGCCTACCGTAGCCAAGCCTATCCCAGTATACCCTTACCTAGTCTTGCCTAGCCTAACCTTGCCTTGCTTTTAAACATGACCAGTCCTTCCTACCCTGTTGGAAATTTCCAACACTAATACAATACTATTGTATTATAATAAATCAGTATTAAAATATACTAATTACAGTAGTTACTAAAACTTACTAACAGTAATGTTCACATAAGCTAACCATTATATCTGCATATGGATACTGGAATTCTTACGAAACCAAGCACCAGTATTGCGTCAGATTATATCTCGTTAAACACATTTATAACCAGTGTGTTAGAGAATTGAATGTGATTCTCTAAAATCATCAGTATTCCGTGTGATAATTATTTATGAATAACATAACTCCCATGTTACATAACATAACTCCTTAATCGAGAGTTTTTAGTTACAATTGTTATCAAGTAAGAAATTTACCGTCACGCGTGAATGCCATGGAGAAAACTAAAATCTTCTCCATTTCTTGTTTACCACCATAAGACGAGAAAGTAATAATATTTAAATCCCTAGAATTACAACCCAGTCTTTATTAAAGTCTTTCAGCCACAATTGCGCGAAATAATATTATTCGTGATAAATAATTTCTGTGGTGAATGCGGGATGCGGGTTGAAGAGGGAGGAGAGACGCCATTGTGTGTGTGTGTGGTGTACTCGTGTTGCGGAATTGAGCAACAAAAGTCGTGGCGTCAGAGCCTGAGACACGTGACGTTGAGATTATCAGCAAGAATTACACTGATACTCAACCCAGAATGAATTATTATTGATCTACGTGATCTGCAGTGCTCGTTCAACTAATAACGCGTCGATATTCAAGCCAAGCTCTCAACCACGTGTAGGACATTGTGGAAGTTTGAGACTGAGATGCGATACCAGCAGGCTTCAGCATAATTAGCACCTTTCGATAATTATATAGTTCTTTTTTGATACATCATTAGAGATTGTATATGTCGTGGGCAGCCTGTCGTTATATCGAACGACTACAAAAAATTCAACGTTAGTACTGCACTAATTTTAATTTTATATTTCATGAATATTGAGATTTAAGTAGCCTAGTTCAATGCTACTTAATATCCCTTAAATTACAGCTCGTATGTGAGGAGTCAACGAGCTGTTACCTACATTCATGTTATTCACCTCTAGGGGCTTCTACGTGGAATTCCTGAGATCACGAGGACGAGGCGTGAATGACGTCATAGAAATCGTCTTATAGCTAAGACTTTTTGTACACATTTAATTACTCCAATTTTTGTTATTTGTTCATGATTCTATCTAATTGAATACTGGTCATGTACACTGGAGATAATGTGTGTTTATTTAGATGATTGCTTTCTAATGCTAATAATCTTTATAATTTCCATTGGTAATCGCCTATTGATTCTTTAATATTTGGTCATAATATTATTTATCAAATAATGAACTGGTGTACGAACCACACTAGTTCCTAGACGTATATGAAGTTCTAGCTATACCCCCCAATGTAGGTGTTTGAGGCTCTGACTTTAGTTAATTAACCATACAGCCCATTAATTATTTAAGTGATTATGCTTTCTAATATTTAGCCATAGACACTGGTTCTTCTTTGTGTTTCTAATGATCACGTTTTATTAGTTTCCCTCTTTTCTTAAAAGTGGGTGGTCCTTTGTAATTAATTTCATTAATTTAATAATTAAATAAATTGAGTCAAGCCCAGAAATCCCACATTATGGTCCTTATTGAACCGGATAAACATAAATAAAAATATATACATACTAATTAGTAATAACTAATCACCGTGTGAAGTTGTCTAGACTAACCCCATTAATTAATCGTGTCTACCGACAGCGTAACACACAGGTTAGCCTAATTCACACCAATTCATTACAACTTATATCTCATGTATAAGGTAGCACTCGTGGGACACAGTCAATTACCCACAACACTTAGACCTATCCCTCATACTGAAGTAAGAATCTTTAGGTCACCAGGAGCAACAGCTCATAACTTTTATAACAGTTCCACACTAACACCTGCGTTAGAGTGGCCTCACCATCTAACCATTATTTATTTAGGTGGTAATGACATCCATCCTACTCGTCATCCAGCTGAGGTGATTAATCACCTTAAAACCATAATTTCTTCATTTAAACTCATCAGCAATTCGGTAGTATTCACATTAGTGGAACCTCGCCAACTGAGTAATGATAATCGTTGGGGAGTAACACCGGAATATTACCAGAGAGCTGCCAAATACATAAACTTCAGGCTGAAAAAACGAGTACGATTGGATGCCACTTATATCCAATTTACAGCCAGACCATACAGGCAAAACCTGGCAAGAGATGGTGTACGCCTGTCAGGTGAGTCTAGGTCACATGTAGTTGACAAAATGATCAACACAATGAATTATCACAAACGGCTGTGGCTAGCAAGCCAAAATTAACTGTACATAATTGTTTTTCACTTGTGTGTGCAAGTGGCACATTTATATAAACTATAAAATCCAAAAAAAACAAAAATACAGCACAACTATATATTCACATTACTGCACCACAATAATCTTTGCCAACCTTTATTAGGTAGGAATTTAGGCTGTGATTGTGCTGAATTTGGCACAAACACAGACTAAATAAATTTGTAGTTTCTTAGGTAGAAATTCTCACGACTAGGCTTGAGCTAGTTAGTAGTACATATATTATTCATTTGTACTGACCCTATCAAGGGTGGGATTAAACCTTAAGATAACTCTGATTAGAGTATATCCATATTATTTCTTCTTGTACTCATTATTTTGTGTGTATACATTTTGAGTGCTGCTGAATGATCACCATTACATCTAATGGTGATAAAGATGAGCTAGCCGAACGAAAGTTAATGGTGAAGTTCAAGCACTACTCAAAATAATTAGTTATTTCTTGTTAGGTAGGTAAATTAACCTCTGAAAGAGGTAGTGTAGTCTATTTAAATATAATAGGCTATTATTATTGATATTGAACTCCATTGAATGAGTCAATATCCCAGTTACCTCAGTAACAACTATTTACTGTCAAACCAGCCTTTACCCACCAAGATGGAAACGGCTGGAAAAATTAAAAGGACCCTTATCGGTCTGAAAGGTCATTTGACCCGACAGATTACTAAATGTCAAAATCTGTCACAACAGTCACCTGTTGACTACTTAGAATTAGAAGATTTACTTCAAGTTGCTGAAAGCAAATTCGCCCATATTAAGCAACATATGAATCTGTATTTGACAGAACTTCACTCAACTTCTATAGGTAATAGTGAACTTGAGGATGTTGTAAATGACTTAGCCAAGTATGAAGATGATATACAGGTTAAGCTTCAACCCTTTAAAAAGCAAATTGCTAAAAACAAATTAACAATAACTTCTACTGCACATACAGATCCTGATGTCAAATTACCTCAAATCAACATACCCACATTCTCCGGTAACGAGAATGAAAGTTGGGATGATTTCTGGAGTAAATTCGTGGATGCAGTAGACTCTAAAGTCAACATTCCTCAAACAACCAAATTCACTTATTTACAAGGCTTGTTACGAAATGAAACCTTGAAAGTAATCTCTAATATAACACTGACCAGTGATGGTTACACCTTAGCTGTTCAATTGCTCAAAACCAACTACGATAACAAGGAGAGAACTATTACTGTCTTAGTTCAAAAATTACTAGATTTACCATCTGCTAATAATACTACAGATTCTCTCCAAACTTTCAGGCTAGAGTTAGAATCTTTACTCAAAGCCTTAAGCCTTAAAGTTCAAATTCAGACAGCTGAATGGATGACCAAAGTAGTTGTTAGGCGAAAATTGCCAAGAGAAACCTTAGATAAATTGTGTACTATGTACAATAAAACCTTTCTGACCTTGAAATAAATTACAGAAGGTCTACATACCTTAGTCGAAAGACAAAGAGCCAACCAAGATGGGAAAAGTGTTTCAAACTTTTCTACTAACTCCCATCGTAACTCAGCTCATATTGACACTTCAGTCAAACCCAAAACGACTTTAAATAAGTCTAATAAATTTAAACCTAGGACTGCTCAATCCACTGGAAAAGGGAGTGGTAATGTAGGTACGTATTCAGTATCTCCTTCTGGTGTAACCAATGACTTGTCTACTAAAGGAACAAAGTCATCCAGAGAGATAAGGTGTCTGTTCTGTAGTCAAGAACATGCCACCTACCAATGCACTGTTTATCCTAACTTTAATACCAGGATTAAACGGTTACAAGAAATACACAGGTGCACCAAGTGCATGGGCTCTCATGATCCTAGTAAATGTGTAGTGTAACTACGTTCATGCAGTAGATGCAACAAAGGTATACATCATTATGCCTTATGTAGAAAAACTTCTACCCAATCCATGACAACTGGGACGAATTCCACGAATTCTACCACAGTACAATATTGCAAGGTACATCAAGAAATAAATGTACTTGCTACTGAATCAGGCAATAATACCACTCTGCCTACAGCTCAACTTAGATTAATTAACAGGAAATCGTGATTTCCTGTTATTAACAGGAAAACCTCGTGAATACCAAGTAGTTAAGGTATTAGTGAGACTTGGATCTTCCACTAGTCCAATACAAGCGGTAGTAGTAGACAAACTTCCTACAGACCTGCAGGTCACAGGATTAGCTCGCACTGCGAGATATCTTAAATGAAACCGCATGAGGCTAGCAGACTACAAAATAAATTCTGACTGCCTCACTGATGTTGGTATACTTATAGGCGCTGACCATTATTATAAATTTATAACGGGATGCACCAGACAACACGGAATGAATTTGTTGTCATCTGTTGGAGGCAAATTGCTTACTGGACCGGTGCTTTTCCAACAAAATCCAGCGTCAACCAACCAACAATCTAACAATACAATAGTGGCGTGACTAGGCTTGGAACAGTCATCCCTACATTTCAGAGAAATATCTGAAGATATTGAGTCTGATCCACCTGTACATCGTCTGTGGGATTTAGACACTTTAGCTATTATCCCTGAACAACCAAGCCCTGATGATATGTGGACTTACCAGCAATATCTGGATACAGTTGTCTATAAAGATAAACAATACTGGGTGAGACTACCATGGAAGTTGAATCATCCACAACTTCCAGTTAATTATTTTATGGCAGCCTCACAATTACAGTCTCAATTAACATGACTGCAGAAGCAGCCAGACAAACTGAACATGTATCATCAACTAATCCAACAACAACTCAACAGTAAATTTATCAAAGTTGTTTATAATGTTGACCGGAAAATAGGTCACTATTTACCCCATCACGCTGTGGTGAAAGATTCATTGACAATACCAATACGTATTGTCTTCAACTGTAGTGCTAAAGTGAAGCCAAGCAGTGTGTCTTTGAATGAATGTCTCCAAACGGGACCTAGCCTAACACAAAGGCTACATGATGTGTTATTACGATTCCGTACTGGTATTTTTGCTTATACTGCTGATATCAGTAAAACTTTCCTTAGAGTAGGTTTACAAGAGGAGGATCGTAATTACACCAAGTTTCTCTGGATTAAGGACCCACTGGATCCTAACAGTGATATCATAACTTATCGTTTTGCCTCAGTGCTATTCGGAGCGACTTCCTCCCCGTTTCTACTGCAAGCAACATTAGATACACATTTGAGGAAGTCAAATAGCCCTTATAAGGCAGAAATCAGTGACAACTTGTATGTCGACAATTTCCAGGGAACTACAAATGATCAATCCAATTTGGTAGAAATCTACCATGAGGCTAACCGTGAGTTATTAGGAGCCAATATGCCACTACAATCATGGGCCTCAAATAATAAATCATTAAACCAGTTAATCGAGAAAGAGTTTCCAGATTATCAGGTACCTAATCAATCAAAAGTTCTGGGTGTGGAATGGAACACAAGTACTGACGAGATTAATGTCAAGTCAGTACAAACCGATAATTCATCCCTTACCATGAGAAAATTACTCTCGTATGTCAGTCAATCATTTGACCCTTTAGGCTTACTTAGTCCTATATTAATAAAGGGCAAACTCCTAATGCAGGAATGCTGGCAGAAACATATGGGATGGGATGATCCGTTGCCAATTGAGTTGCAAGATAAATGGCAGATACAACGGATTTTAATCAGTTAGGTGTTTTGAAATTTCCTCGTAATGCTTCAGGACCAAACTTGCCCACAAATTTGCACGTTTTTTGCGATGCCTCTGGCAAAGCGTATGGCGCTGTAGCCTACTTAGTTAATAGTGCACAATCAATTTTGCTCACATCTAAATCAAGAGTTGCTCCCATTAAGAAGAGATCTTTACCTCAAATGGAGTTAACTGCATTGCTGGTGGGAGTAAGATTGGCTCATTGCCTGACCAAGACACTCAATAATATCCACTTTGGTGAGATTGTCGTGTGGTTAGACAACGAGGCAGTCTTACAATGGGTAAGAAACAACAACAACAAGACTCCCTACGTCAGTAATCGTGTTAGGGAAATTCATGAGTTATCTGCTGGATATAAATTCAGACATGTTCCTACTAAGGACAATCATGCAGATTATTTATCTCGAGGATTAACACTAAAACAACTTATCAAGTCTTCGATGTGGTTTAATGGACCTTCATGGCTTGTTGGTGGTCAGTGGCCCAAACAAAAGCCACAAGTCATAGTGACCAATATCACTACTCCCATGAAAGAACCAGAACCTCATCGAATCTTAGCTATTAATCCTCACAATTATTCCAACTTGAGTAAGTTATTAAGAGTGACAGCACATGTGTTTGACTTTCTTGCTAAGATAGGAATCAGACATAAGTTTCCCAATCCTATCCTCTACTGGATCAAACGTGCACAGCAAGAGACATATGGAAGCGAATATGAAAATCTTCCAGATAAATTACATAAGTCTCTAGGTATCTGGTATGATGCCAACAATCAAAATAGATTAAGGTGTGGAGGACGTTTGCTTCATGCAAAAATGGATTTGGATACCAAGAATCCGATCCTTCTACCACGTCACCACATTATCACCAAACTTCTAGTTTTACATCACCATCAATATGGTACTTTGCATGGAGGAGTGTTAGACACTCTCACCGACCTTAGACAAAAATATTGGCTTCCACAAGGTCGTCAAACAGTCAAATCAATTACTAAATTCTATGTGATCTGCAAAAGACACGACGCTCGAGTGTGTCCTTACCCAGGACCTCCACCACTCCCTGAAGAAAGAGTAGTTCATCTTCGTCCCTTTGAGACCATTGGTGTCGATTACACAGGAGCCTTACTTCTCACTGGCAATCCAGATAAGATACCAGTGAAAGCTTATATTTGCCTCATCTCCTTGTCATTATCACCATCTGGTCACCACTTGGTCCGGGAGACATCTCCCGTCAGTCACGCAGGGTGCAGTCGCGCCTCCACAGATCTCCAGTATCATCTATTGATACTGGTAATGGCTCAAAAGGGCCTCCACTTACGGGCTATTCATGCCCGTGCCACCATTTGGGTGGCTTAATCCTCATCAATCAATTGTCATTATCTGTTATTTGACCTGTCTCAGATGTTAATGGACCTATCCTTTCCCTAGTCTTAGTTCGATATAACTGAAAAAAACCTTTAGGATTTGACTTTGCTTGCTCTGCTATGCGAACTTTACAGTTTCTTTTTGCTTTCTTAATCTCTTTTTTAACATTTCTAACCACTTGTATGAATTCCTGTTCTAAACTGACTTCCCCATTCCTAATCCTTTTGTACCAAGCTCTCTTTTTACCTATAAGGTTCTTTAAATTATTTGTTATCCACTTTGGGTCATTAGTATTCGATCTATTCAATTTGAATGGGAAACTACGTTCCTGTGCTTTGTTTAGAATATTCTTAAATAAGTTATATATTAAATCCACATCGAAATCCCCTTTTACATCACCTGTCGCTGGGTTCATGTCTCGCTCTAAGACCGGCCCACACCCCATACCCAAGACTTTCCAATCTATTTGACCCAAAAAATTTCTTAGGCTATTAAAATCAGCTTTTCGAAAATCTGGCACTTTAACAGAATTTTCTCCTAACATACAATACAATACCTAAATACCTAATACCAGTGTTCACACTAGAAAACTTGAATGACATCCCATCACCAACACAAATATTTGTCGGAGTTAAAGAGAATGAATTAAGAGAAATACCAATTTAAGAATATAAATAAATATTGTACATTATCCGTAATGGGTTAAAATTGGCGAACAGAAGCTTGTGCTACAATTAGGTAATTAATGCTTATTGCTTACAAAAAAAATCGACAAATAATTAGTTTTTGCTAGAATTTGCGATATTAAGAAGCTTCAGTGTCTTTAGAAACATTGATTGAAGATCTAAGGAAATTCACATACTTCGCAAAAGTTGTCTTCCTTGCTACTGTCCCCCTGCCATTCCACGAATAGTCTGCCACCAGTAACATACAATAAAATACAATACCTAAAGCCACTAATACGCATAGCGTTTCGGGCAAATATACACGAAGTAAAACCCAAACAAAGAACTGACTTCGTAGGACCCATAAAAGATGAGACTAACAATGTTAAGTTGTATGATAAAAGGGCGGCAAACACTCTCAATGAATACCTAACATCAGTGTTCACACTAGAAAACTTGAATGACATCCCATCACCAACACAAATGTTTGTTGGAGTTAAGGAGAATGAATTAAGAGAAATACCAATTACACGCGACACAATCAGGAAGAGCATTGACAAACTAAAAGACTCAGAAGCCCAAAGTGTAAATGGATTTAAGTCCCAAGTCGTAAAGGAACTGGCAAATTATTTGCATTTGCGTGGGAGGAAATGATGTTGGCCGAGTTAGGAGTGAGGAACTGATTCAGAGGTATAAAACAGCCATAGAGTTAGTTAGGAGCAAGGGAGGAATCCCGATCATATGTGGCATTCTTCCAAGAATTGTAAACCTCCACCACTTGTAAATTCTTCCACTTGTAAACCTCTATCATGTCGCCCCTAACTCTTCGCCTTTCCAGTGAATGCAACTTAAGCTTTGTTAATCTTTCTTCATATGAAAGATTTCTAATTTGGGGAATTAACTTAGTCATCCTACGCTGGACACGTTCAAGTGAATTTATATCCATTCTATAATATGGCGACCAAAACTGAACTGCATAATCTAAATGGGGCCTAACTAGAGCAAGATATAGCTTGAGAACCACACCAGGTGTCTTGTTACTAACGCTGCGATTAATAAATCCAAGTGTCCGATTTGCCTTATTACGAACATTTATGCATTGATCCTTTTGTTTTAAATTCTTACAAATCATAACTCCCAGATCCCTTTCGCAATCCGACTTCGCAATCACAACACCATCTAGCTCGTATCTTGTAACTCTATCATCATTACCTAACCTCAGAACTTTACATTTATCAGCATTAAACTGCATCTGCCAATCCTTTGACCATTTCAAAACCCTATCTAGATCAACTTGAAGTGATAGTGAGTCCTCCTCCGAATTAATTTCCCTACCGATTTTCGTATCATCGGCAAATTTGCAAATGTTGCTACTCAAACCTGAATCTAAATCATTTATATATATTATAAACAACAGAGGTCCCAGGACAGAGCCTTGAGGCACTCCACTTACAACATTTTCCCACTCTGACTTGATTCCATTTATACTAACTCTCTGTTTCCTTTGGTATAGCCATGCCCTAATCCAGCTTAATATAGCACCCCCAATACCATGAGACTCTATCTTTTTAATCAGTCTTTCATGTGGCACTGTATCAAAAGCTTTGCTAAAGTCAAGGTATACAACATCGCAATCCTTACCACTATCAACTGCCTCAACAATGCTAGAATAAAAAGATAACAAATTTGTTAAACATGAACGGCCATTTATAAAACCATGTTGAGACTCAATTATTAATTTATGTTTTTCAAGATGAAGACGAATTTTATTTGCTATTATAGATTCGAGTAACTTTCCCACAATAGACGTTAGGCTAATTGGTCGATAGTTAGACGCAAGTGATCTATCTCCTTTCTTAAAAACTGGTATCACATTAGCAACTTTCCAAAACTCTGGCACTCTGCCTGACTCTATTGATTTATTAAATATGGTTGACAGTGGGACACAAAGCTCCTCTTTGCATTCTTTAAGCACCCTGGCAAACACTTCATCCGGCCCTGGGGATTTGTTTGGTTTGAGTTTTACTATTTGTTTAAGAACATCCTCCCTGGTAACTGCTAAACTCATCAACTTGTCCTCGTCCCCACCCACATAGACTTGTTCAGCTGAAGGCATATTGTTAAGTTCCTCTTTAGTAAATACAGATACAAAATATTTATTAAAAATACTACTCATCTCTTCATCACTATCTGTTATTTGACCTGTCTCAGTTTTTAATGGACCTATCCTTTCCCTAGTCTTAGTACGATATAACTGAAAAAACCCTTTAGGATTTGTCTTTGCTTGCCCTGCTATGTGAACTTCATAGTTTCTTTTTGCTTTCCTTATCTCTTTTTTAACATTTCTAACCAGTTGTACGAATTCCTGTTCTAAAGTGACCTCCCCATTTTTAATCCTTTTGTACCAAGCTCTCTTTTTACCTATAAGGTTCTTCAAATTCTTTGTTATCCACTTTGGGTCATTAGTATTCGATCTATTCAATTTGTATGGTATACTACGTTCCTGTGCGTTGTTTAGAATATTCTTAAATAAGTTATATATTGAATCCACATCGAAATCCCCATTTAAGTCACCTATCGCTGGGTTCATGTCTCGCTCCAAGACCGGCCCACACCCCATACCCAAGACTTTCCAATCAATTTGACCCAAAAAATTTCTTAGGCTATTAAAATCAGCTTTTCGAAAATCTGGCACTTTAACAGAATTTTCTCCTACTGGTCTATTCCATTCTATGCTAAATCTGATTTCTTTGTGATCACTGCTCCCTAGCTCACTCCCTATTTCGGTGTCATTAATTTGCGTTTCCCTGTTAGTTAACACTAAATCTAAAATATTATTTTCCCGTGTTGGTTCCTTAATGTGTTGCGTAAGAAAGCAATCGTCAATTAATTCTAGAAAATCTTCTGCTTCACTATTCCCTGTTTTGTTCAACCAGTTTATTCCGCTAAAATTAAAGTCACCCATGACATAAATACTGTTAGATCTAGATGCTCTAGATATTTCATCCCATAGGTGCTTTGCTTCCATTCTGTCTAAATTTGGTGGCCTATATATTACTCCTATTATAATATTATTAGCTTTTTCGTTTAATTCTATCCAAATAGTTTCTGTGTGTGGCTCTGTTTTGATTCCCTCTTTGAGACTACATTTCAAATTGTCCCTAACATATATGGCTACTCCACCTCCTCGTCTAATATATCTATCTGTGTGAAATAGTTTAAATCCATATATTTGATATTCAGCTAATAGTTCTCTATTTTCTACATTCATCCACGTTTCGGTAAGTGCAATAATATCTATTTTTGCTGTGCAGACAAGAGCATTTAATTCGTTAATTTTATTTCTTAGACTTCTACTGTTAGTGTAATATACCCTAAGTGAATTGTTATTTTGCGGACCTTCTCTTTCCCTGATCGTTTTGCCAATTCCTTTCTCCCACAAACACATACTTTTATTACCTCCTTCCTCCAAATCAATTCCCATACCTCTATCTACTAACAGTTTAAACCCAAACAAACACCTCTAACCACTTCTTCCAACGAGTTCGCAACAGCAACAACCCCAGCTCTCGATAGATGCACCCCATCACGAGCATACATTTCATTTCTTCCATAGAAGTGTTCCCAGTTGTCTATGAAAGATATTGCATTTGATTTGCAATATCTTTCCAGCCGGCAATTGACACCAAGTGCCCTCGATATCCATTCATTTCCCACTTCCTTTCTTGGAAGAATGCCACATATGATCGGGATTCCTCCCTTGCTCCTAACTAATTCTATGGCTGTTTTATACCTCTGAATCAGTTCCTCACTCCTAACTCGACCAACATCATTTCCTCCCACGCTAATGCAAATAATGGGTTTGTTCCCATTTCCAGCCATAATATCATTCATGTTGTTTATAATATCACCAATGCCAGCTCCGGGATAGCAAACCCTTAACCTGTTCCCCCTATCTCTAGCACAAAACGCTCTATCCAAATACCTTATCTGGGAATCTCCCACAACTAATGTTTGCTTAGGTACTTCCTTTACTTTCTGAGGGGCCTGCGCTTCCTTTCTCTTCGTTGCTTTCCCTTTTGCGCGATCCGCAGTCTCACCACAGCACTCGTCCTCCAAAACGTCAAATGAATTAGAAGTTGCTATGGCGTTTGAAGGCGGCTTTATCAAAGTCTTCTTAAGGCCCCTGTCTTTCACAACTCTCCAAGACGAGGTCCCTTTACTACTGGTCTCCTCCTTCGTTACTTCTCGTTGTCAATTAATATTGACAAATATTGACAAATATTATTGACAAATCTCGTTGTCAAATATTAATAGGGTATTAAAATTATCAACACAAGACAGAACACGAAACAATGTGTATAAATTGGATAAGTTTACATTTAGGAAAGACTTGGGTAAATACTGGTTCAGTAACAGGGTCGTTGATTTGTGGAACCAATTGCCGCGTAACATTGTGGAGGTGGAGTCCCTCGATTGTTTCAAGCGCGGGTTGGACAAGTATATGAGTGGGATTGGGTGGTTATAAATAGGAGCTGCCTCGTGTGGGCCAACAGGCCTTTTGCAGTTGCCTTTGTTCTTATGTTCTTATGTTATTAATTGGGTGGTTGTAGGTAGGAGCTGCCTCGTATGGGCCGGTGGGCCTTCTGCAGTTGCCTTTGTTCTTGTGTTCTTGTGTTCTTATGTTGAGTAGCAACATTTGCAAATTTGCAGATGATACAAAAATAGGCAGGGAAATTAACATGGAAGAAGACTTACTATCACTTCAAGTTGATCTAAATAGGGTTTTGAAATGGTCAAAAGATTGACAGATGCAGTTTAATGGTGATAAATGTAAAGTTTTGAGACTAGGTAATGATAATAGTTACAAGATACGAGCTAGATGGTGTTGAGATTAAGAACATAAGAACATAAGAACAAAGGTAACTGCAGAAGGCCTATTGGCCCATACGAGGCAGCTCCTATTCTATAACCACCCAATCCCACTCATATACTTGTCCAACCCGTGCTTGAAACAATCGAGGGACCCCACCTCCACAATGTTACGCGGCAATTGGTTCCACAAATCAACAACCCTGTTACTGAACCAGTATTTACCCAAGTCTTTCCTAAATCTAAACTTATCCAATTTATATCCATTGTTTCGTGTTCTGTCCTGTGTTGATACTTTTAATACCATATTAATATCCCCCCGGTTATGTCCATTCATCCACTTGTAAACCTCTATCATGTCACCCCTAACTCTTCGCCTTTCCAGTGAATGCAACTTAAGCTTTGTTAATCTTTCTTCATATGAAAGATTTCTAATTTGGGGAATTAACTTAGTCATCCTACGCTGGACACGTTCAAGTGAATTTATATCCATTCTATAATATGGCGACCAAAACTGAACTGCATAATCTAAATGGGGCCTAACTAGAGCAAGATATAGCTTGAGAACCACACCAGGTGTCTTGTTACTAACGCTGCGATTAATAAATCCAAGTGTCCGATTTGCCTTATTACGAACATTTATGCATTGATCCTTTTGTTTTAAATTCTTACTAATCATAACTCCCAGATCCCTTTCGCAATCCGACTTCGCAATCACAACACCATCTAGCTCGTATCTTGTAACTCTATCATCATTACCTAACCTCAGAACTTTACATTTATCAGCATTAAACTGCATCTGCCAATCCTTTGACCATTTCAAAACCCTATCTAGATCAACTTGAAGTGATAGTGAGTCCTCCTCCGAATTAATTTCCCTACCGATTTTCGTATCATCGGCAAATTTGCAAATGTTGCTACTCAAACCTGAATCTAAATCATTTATATATATTATAAACAACAGAGGTCCCAGGACAGAGCCTTGAGGCACTCCACTTACAACATTTTCCCACTCTGACTTGATTCCATTTATACTAACTCTCTGTTTCCTTTGGTATAGCCATGCCCTAATCCAGCTTAATATAGCACCCCCAATACCATGAGACTCTATTTTTTTAATCAGTCTTTCATGTGGCACTGTATCAAAAGCTTTGCTAAAGTCAAGGTATACAACATCGCAATCCTTACCACTATCAACTGCCTCAACAATGCTAGAATAAAAAGATAACAAATTTGTTAAACATGAACGGCCATTTATAAAACCATGTTGCGACTCAATTATTAATTTATGTTTTTCAAGATGAAGACGAATTTTATTTGCTATTATAGATTCGAGTAACTTTCCCACAATAGACGTTAGGCTAATTGGTCGATAGTTAGACGCAAGTGATCTATCTCCTTTCTTAAAAACTGGTATCACATTAGCAACTTTCCAAAACTCTGGCACTCTGCCTGACTCTATTGATTTATTAAATATGGTTGACAGTGGGTCACAAAGCTCCTCTTTGCATTCTTTAAGCACCCTAGCAAACACTTCATCCGGCCCTGGGGATTTGTTTGGTTTGAGTTTTACTATTTGTTTAAGAACATCCTCCCTGGTAACTGCTAAACTCGTCAACCTGTCCTCGTCCCCACCCACATAGACTTGTTCGGCTGAAGGCATATTGTTAAAGGATTGTGAAAGGGATCTGGGAGTTATGATTAGTAAGAATTTAAAACAAAAGGATCAATGCATGAATGCTCGTAATAAGGCAAATAGGACACTGGGATTTATTAATCGAAGCGTTAGTAACAAGACACCTGGTGTGGTTCTTCAGCTATATCTTGCTCTGGTTAGGCCCCATTTACATTATGCAGTTCAGTTTTGGTCGCCATATTATAGAATGGATATAAATTCACTTGAACGTGTCTAGAGTTGGATGACTAAGTTAATTCCCCAAATTAGAAATCTTTTATATGAAGAAAGATTAACAAAGCTTAAATTGCATTCACTGGAAAAGCGAAGAGTTAGGGGTAATATGATAGAGGTTTACAAGTGAATGAATGGACATAACAAAGGGGATATTAGTAGGGTATTAAAAGTATCAACACAAGACAGAACACAAAACAATGGGTATAAATTGGATAAGTTTAGATTTAGGAAAGACTTTGGTAAATACTGGTTTGGTAACAGGGTTGTTGATTTGTGGAACCAATTACCGCGTAACGTGGTGGAGGTGGGGTCCCTCGATTGTTTCAAGCGTGGGTTGGACATGTATATGAGTGGGTTTGGGTGGTTATAGATAGGAGCTGCCTCGTATGGGCCAATAGGCCTTCTGCAGTTACCTTTATTCTTATGCTCTCAATTCACTATGCTTGCCAGTGAAACTCCTTTTCAGAAAATCGCTGGACCATGGAATAGTTCCCCTAGTAATAGTTGAAGGTGATGTAGTGATCGAGTAATCCTTATACTCCATTATCTCATCATCTTAATGGCATAACTAATTACACAAGCATTAATCCTATCCCTATTTACAGGTAACGGTTTTCCACCTTCTATATCTTACTGTGTGGTGTCGTCACCGTACATAAGCAAGCGACTTGAGAATAACACATTACGGGCTATTCATGCCCGTGCCACCTCTTGGGTGGCTTAATCTTTATAAATAAATCAGAATAGCACACACCACACGGGAGACATCTCCCGTCACGCAGGGTGCAGTTGCGCCTCCACAGATCTCCAGTATCATCTTTTGATACTGGTAATGGCTCAAAAAGGCCACCACTTACGGGGTATTCATGCCCGTGTCACCTCTTGGGTGGCTTAATCTTCATCAATCAATCGAATAGCACACAGTACAATCTCCAGTCAAGAATGTAGCACTAGGCGTGTACAGTTCTAATTGACCCAAGACGCTACAGCCTCGACACAGAGCAGACAGCAGACTACGACCGTTGTTCAGGTCCATGTAAACTACATCTACCCGAAGTCCTTCGTCTGAATAGCCAGTTACCAGTTACAGGAGATACTTTTTCACCCACAGAGTTATTAACTCATGGAACCGCCTACCCACCGAAGCGGTACGTGGCAAAACGATGCTGATTTTCAAAATATACCTGGAAAAGATCATTCCTCCCTACACCTGGGGAGTACCTTCGTTAAAGTAAAAAGGTATACAGAAATAACAAAGAAAATAGATATGAATACTATTACCTTCGATGTTAGTAGTAGTTGTGCAAGTGAGGAGAAAGAAAAAATATTAGGGAGTTGGAAGGAAGTTTCTAAGGTACTCTCGTATCTCATGGAATGTGACGGACAGGGCAAAGGTAGTTTTATTATTAATCATGGATGAAAGTAGATTGATAATATTATCTTGGAACGTTAATGGATTAACGAACCGGAAAACATCTGGTATAGAAAAGCATCCCCCCAGAAAAGTGTGGGGAGAAGAGAAAGGAAATTAGGAGCAAGTATTGGCAGGAGTTTGCAGAGAAAGTTAGGAGTAACAGAAACTTGAAGGAAATCTGGCAAGACGTAAATAAAATAAGGGGTAAAAAGCATAATTTTGTTGCACATTCTGACCCGTAAGGAATTGCAAAAGGTCTCGTAAATAAATGGGCGGAAGCTGCCAAACTTAGTTCATTACCTGCTGTAACGAGAGTCATAACCCTGGAAACACAAACCGAAAGTGTCTCTATTTTCCGCTTGTTACAACTTTTAATAAAGTTGTTACATCTTGGCTTAACGTGTTTATGACGTATTAGAACGTTGTTACAACTAGCTATATTGGTTGTTATAACTGGTTAGGAGGTGTTCAAACTTGTTTGAACGTTGTACCAACGTCGTAGTTTCGGTGTGTGTTTGGCGGGTAGATTCTTGGAAAGATCTAAGAAAGGATTTTATACTTACAGCAGGTAACATTGGTGATGTCACTTGCACAGGTATTACCAGAGAAGAACTAATAACGGCGATTAAAATTGGGAAATCTACCGCCCCTGGGGAGGATGGAGTAACTTATGAAATACTTAATGAACTTGCCATTATGACGAAAAGCCCGCTGTTAGACCTCTTTAATATTAGTTATAAAGAGGGCAATATTCCCAGTAAATGAAAAAAACTATGATTATCCTTATCCCTAAAGCCAATGGAGAGTACAGACCTGTGTCTTTAACCTCCTGTTTTTGTAAAATGATGGAGAGGATCATTTTAAATAAACTTTTGTATATAATAGGTGATCAGCTGTCTAGTAATTTGTTCGGGTTCCTCAGAGGAAAAAGTACCTCTGACTGTATTATTAAATGTCTAGCTAATGGTAATGATTATTATAGAATATTTATTGATTTATAAGGAGCTTTTGATAAAGCCAACAAAGAGGTTATTTTATATGAATTAGCTGGTCTTGGTGTTGAAGGGAGATTATTGCGCTGGATAGGGGATTATCTTCAGGAAAGGAAGGCTCAGGTGTGGTATCAAGGTGAAATTAAAATTGAAATAAGTTTATTGAGGTAAAATACACACAAAGGGATGAGGTAGCTCAAGCTATTCTCACCCCATTCAGTACAACGTGTTAATATATACATAGACACACATCACAAATAAACACATTACCAAACATTCTGAGAGGTAAAAATATACATTTCCTCCCTCACAAGTAGTATGTTATCAGACGTACACACAAATACTTTTATGACCTAGGTATACTGTATAGACAATTTGCAAGACACATGCAGATAATTCAACAAAATATTACAATCTTGGTGCAAAATTCTTATATCTCTCAAGAATATCATCAACCTTTCCGTTGTGACACATCCAGGCTATTTGTTCAGGAACAGTCCTTATCTCAGTGTTTCTATATACATTAATCAACGGACAATCAAGAATATAATGGGCAAGGGTGTGAGACCTTAACATACCACATAGTTTACACTTCGTGTCATTATCATGAACATCTATCCCATATTCCCAGTAATATTTGTACCCAAGCCTGAGCCGCATGTACACAGAGTCACTCCAAGCATTTCTCCTTTTACCATAAGTGAAATGGGTGTTTTGACTCACATACATGTAGTGTTGCATGGTTTGACTTCTCTCATACATTATCTCTCTCCTCTCCACTCCCGCCTGTGCCTGAATATTTCTGATTTTGCTTCTTATTTGTCTCATTGTGAATTCACATTCAATGTCAACTTGTGGTTTTGATGTGGCACGTTTGGCCAAGTCATCCGCCACCTCGTTGAGCACTATTCCAACATGAGATGGAATCCACATGAATTTCACACTATAACCTTTCAGCTGTATCTCAGTTATTCTTCTCTTACAGTCCTCCACTATTAACATGAAGACTGGGTTTCGACTGTTTAAGGACTCCAGTGCTCCTCGGCTATCGACAAATACAAAAACATTTTTGTCGTCATGACGTACTTCCTCCAAACACGCCAGAATGGCCTGCAGTTCAGCGTGTGTGGATGATATATAATTACTAAGCCGGAGTTCAATTATCCTGTCCACAGTCCCAAACTCCGTATAATCCCTTATTAGGACACCACACCCTGCCCTGCCATCCTCCGCCACCGACCCGTCGCAATATACATGTAAACTGTTGCCTCTTGGTAACCGAGATATCATGCTTCCATACAAACACCGTAATTGTCCCGGTTCATGATGAATCTTTTTCACCTTGTGGGGTACAATTTCGACGTCTATTTTCTGTACTTTCCAGGGAGCAGACATATTACACTGTCGAGAGGGTTTACAGCAGTCAAGTACGTCGTATTCCCTGAGGTCATGAGCTAATCCTCTCGTATAGCGTGTCTCCCTCAGTTTCCTGGAAGTGTGTACGTCACTCAAGCAGGTCTGAACGCTCTCAAACAGCTTATCCCCTCCTTTTCTCCGCATGAAACGAATAGATACTCTAGTGTTAATGTCACGGACTCTATCACACACACTCTGTAAATTTAATTCCATTCTCATTATTTCAATCATTGCATTTCTTTGACATCCAAGAATAATCCTCATAGCCTCGTTCTGTATCAGCTCTATTTTTTGAATTCTGCCTTGGCCTGTGTAAGACAATACGGGTACTGCGTAGTCTATCAGGGACCGAACAGTGCTTATGTATAACATCCGCAAGATAGGTACCCCAACACCTTTACCAGAAAAAGCCAGTGCTTTTAGAGGATGCAGACGGGCTTTACATAAGGTGCTGATATGATTTATTTCAGCATTTTTACTCTCACATGTGTATCCAACATACATGCCCAGATACTTGTACTTCTGTACACGGCTCAGTTCCACACCATTTAGAGTAAGTGTTATATTTCTTCGTTTCCTATACTCGTATTTGGTTTTATCTGCATTTATAACTAAGCCTAACTTGTGACAGGTTGTACCAAGTATGTTAAGAGCATCTTGAATTTTGTTCCCAGAAGTGCCTTGTATAAGAATGTCATCAGCATATATGATCGTCGTGACCCCTGGAGGATATATCTCTGATGCTAATCTGTTCATTAATACATTGAATAAGGTGAGACTTAATACTCCCCCTTGTGGGGTACCTAACTGAAACCTCCGTTCCTCAGACATGTATCCCTGGTAATACACCTGACCTTTTCTGCCTTGTAGATAATCCCTTATCCAGTGTAGCAATCTCCCTGTTATTCCCAGATTGGCTAATTCGTATAAGATTACTTCCCCATTGGCTTTATCAAATGCTCCTTGAAGATCAACAAAAACTCTACAATTGTCATCCACATTAGACAAACACTTTAAGAGACAATCCGCAGTACTTTTGCCTTTGATAAAACCAAAGAGATTACTGGACATGTTATCACCTACAAGGTAGAGTAGCCTATTTAACAAAATCCTTTCCATCATTTTACAAAAGCAGGATATTAAGGAGACAGGTCTGTAGCCTCCGTTTGACTTAGGGATAGGAATGATGACAGCCTCTTTCCATTTTCTTGGTAACTTTCCCTCTATCAATCAAGGTTGTATGGTTCAAGGTATCAAGGTCAAGAACTCTGCACACCTCAGGGAGGAGTGTTGAGTCTCTCCCTGTTTAATGTACTAATGAATAAGATAGCATCTGAGAAATACTCAAATTGGGTAACTCCAATCATATATGCCGATGATATTTTGTTTCAGGGCAAAGATATTTCAAAGGTTCAAACAGTGTTGGACAATTTCGGAAACCTGTGTCACCACATGGGACTGGTGGTTAATGAAGACAAAACTAAAGTTTGAATGTAGAAGTCGGAGGCCCATTATATTGGAAATAAACGGTAAAAATATAGAGAGAGTTAATATATATATATAAATATTTAGGCATATATGTTGGATATACCCATGAGAGTTTGGAAACTGAGATGAACAGACTGTTGGGTCAATGTCGGAAGAAATTACAACCTCTGAAGGCCTTGGCATGCTGTGGAAAGGAGTGGGAGTCCCTGTGCTACGAATGATGTACTTGAGTACTGTAAGATTTCTTATTGATTATGCTGCACCTGTCATTTCTTGTTTTGGTAAAGGTAGGATGGGCAAGTTGGAGAAGATACAAAATGAAGCCGTTGGGGGTCGTTGTGAGCCGCAGGCCGGGCTCTGCTCCCCTTAGCTACCTGAATTTTTGCCCACACTTGTCTTGCAGACGTTTCTCTTCCAATAGAGCTAGTGAACTCTAGCCATTGTCTTTCCCTTTGTAACTCATCTGCAATGTATGTACCTTTACCTGAATAAAAAATCTAATCTATATCCAATCTATATGCTTAGATATATGCAAATGAGAGAGTAATAGAGCGAAACCTTTAAAATACTGAACAATTTGGAGGATATTGATTCACACAATTTCTTCAAAAGGTCAGATGTAACACGAACAAGGAGCAAAGGTTTCAAGCTCAACAAGCCACAGTGTAGGAGTGACAACAAATGCTTTTTAACCAAAACGATTATGATCATAGCAATAAGGTTTCTAAAACAGTAGGCATTCTTCCAAAGTCAGACACTGTACTATGTTCCTCGCCCTAACCTAGTCACTCAGTGTTATTCACTCATTTATCTATGTCTTGTCTATCTATGTCTTAAAGGTTACAAGACGTACATTAGTCAATACAATTGGTGCTTAAAATGTTAAGGATCTCTTGTGAAACACGGGTATTAATAAAAAAAATTATTAGGTGAAATAAATAAAAAAGGCCCAAGGGCCATGAAGTAACAAGAATGCAAGGCTGGCACAAGCTGGCGTAAGTAGGGAAGACGGAAGATTCTTCATATTAAAAGACCCTGCTTCTCCAAGACGGCAGTCACACCCTGCTTGCCCTGGACAATCACCATATGGAGAAGGACTGTTTACTGTGAAGGGAAGTCCACAAATGCAATGCCAGCATGAGTCAGTCTTGAAGGGTAAACGATGATGGCACCCTCACAGTAACACAAAAGCCGAGCAAGTCCAGTGAGGAAGACCTGTTGATGGGAAGGAGAATTTTTAGTCATACAATTTTTGTTTTATAAGATTCCAAAATATTACATTCATATAAATTTGTGTGAGTATTCTGAGCATTTTGAGCCATCTTGAGTCCTCTCCTCACTAAGTAACTAACTGCCAAAAGATTAAACAACCCCTGGCCCACAAGTGGCATACTGTACAGTGCGCCAAAGGTTTAATAAAACAATTACTGTAACAAGAAACACGATTATGAAAAATTGAAAATAGAATTTGCCTAGTTACAAAACAAGAAGTTAAGAGATACTCATCAATGATTACCAATATAATGCATATTATATTTGGCATATACAGTAATGGCATATAACTTTCAATTGCTAGTGAGAAAAATATTGTTCAAGAGTATAGTTTACTGTAAAACATTTTTTGAATGGGGGCCATCCAAATATGTGCCAAATTTATATGCAAAATATTTATAACTCCAAACGTTATGGCTTCATGTAATGGGATGAAAGTTATGGCTATGGGATGAAATATCTAAAGCATCTAGATCTAACAGTATTTATGTCATGGGTGACTTTAATTTTAGTGGAATAAACTGGGTGAACCAAACAGGGAATAGTGAAGCAGAAGATTTTCTAGAATTAATTGACGATTGCTTTCTTACGCAACACATTAAGGAACCAACGCGGGAAAATAATATTTTAGATTTAGTGTTAACTAACAGGGAAACACAAATTAATGACATCGAAATAGGGAGTGAGCTAGGGAACAGTGATCACAAAGTAATCAGATTTAGCATAGAATGGAATAAACCTGTACGGGAAAATTCTGTTAAAGTGCCAGATTTTCGAAAAGCTGATTTTAATAGCCTAAGAAATTTTTTGGGTCAAATAGATTGGAAAGTCTTGGGTATGGGGTGGGGGCCGGTCTTGGAGGGAGACATGAACCCAACGATAAGTGACGTAAAAGAGGATTTCGATGTTGATTTAATATATAACTTATTTAAGAATATTCTAAACAAAGCAACGGAACGTAGTATACCATACAAATTGAATAGATCGAATACTAATGACCCAAAGTGGATAACAAATAATTTAAAGAACCTTATAGGTAAAAAGAGAGCTTGGTACAAAAGGATCAAGAATGGGGAAGTCAGTTTAAAACAGGAATTCATACAACTGGTTAGAAATGTTAAAAAAGAGATTAGGAAAGCAAAAAGAAACTATGAAGTTCGCATAGCAGAGCAAGCAAAGTCAAATCCTAAAGGGTTTTTTCAGTTATATCGAACTAAGACTAGGGGAAGGATAGGTCCATTAAAATCTGAGACAGGTCAAATAACGGATAATGATAAGGAGATGAGTAGTATTTTTAACAAATATTTTATATCTGTATTTACTAAAGAAGAACTTAACAATATGCCTTCAGTCGAACAAGTCTATGTGGGTGGGGATGAGGACAGGTTAACTAGTTTAGCAGTTACCAGGGAGGATATAATTAAACAATTAGAAAAACTAAAACCAAACAAATCCCCAGGGCCGGATGAAGTGTTTGCCAGGGTGCTTAAAGAATGCAAAGAGGAGCTTTCTGAGCCACTGTCTACCATATTTAATAAATCAATAGAGTCAGGCAGAGTGCCAGAGTCATGGAAGGTAGCTAATGTGAACATAACATAAGAACATAAGAACAAAGGCAACTGCAGAAGGCCTGTTGGCCCATACGAGGCAGCTCCTAAAATTTAGGCAGCTCCTAAAAATGTGGTACCAATTTTTAAGAAAAGAGATAGATCACTTGCGTCAAACTATCGGCTAATTAGCCTAACGTCTATTGTGGGAAAGTTACTTGAATCAATAATTGCAAATACAATTCGTCTCCATCTTGAAAAACATAAATTAATAAATGAGTCGCAACATGGTTTTACAATTGGCCGTTCATGTTTAACAAATTTGCTAACTTTTTATTCCAGCATAGTTGAGGCAGTTGATAATGGTAAGGATTGTGATGTTGTGTACCTTGACTTTAGCAAAGCTTTTGATACAGTGCCACATGTAAGACTAATTAAAAAAATAGAAGCTCATGGTATTGGGGGTGCTATATTAAGTTGGATTAGGGCATGGCTATTCCAAAGGCAACAGAGAGTTAGTATAAATGGGGTTAAGTCAGAGTGGGATAATGTTGTTAGTGGAGTACCTCAGGGCTCTGTCCTGGGACCTCTGTTGCTTATAATATATATAAATGATTTAGATTCAGGTTTGAGTAGCAACATTTGCAAATTTGCCGATGATACGAAAATCGGTAGGGAAATTAATTCGGAGGAGGACTTACTATCACTTCAAGTTGGTTTTGAAATGGTCAAAGGATTAGCAAATGCAGTTTAATGCTGATAAATGTAAAGTTCTGAGGCTAGGTAATGATGATAGAGTTACAAGATACGAGCTAGATGGTGTTGAGATTGCGAAAGGGATCTGGGAGTTATGGTTAGTAAGAATTTAAAACAAAAGGATCAATGCATGAATGTTCGTAATAAGGCGAATAGGACACTGGGATTTATTAATCGAAGCGTTAGTAACAAGACATCTGGTGTGGTTCTTAAGCTATATCTTGCTCTAGTTAGGCCCCATTTAGATTATGCAGTTCAGTTTTGGTCGCCGTATTATAGAATGGATATAAATTCACTTGAACGTGTCCAACGTAGGATGACTAAGTTAATTCCCCAAATTAGAAATCTTTCATATGAAGAGAGATTAACAAAGCCTAAGTTGCATTCACTGGAAAGGCAAAGAGTTAGTGGTGACATGATAGAGGTTTACAAGTGGATGAATGGACATAACAGGGGGGATATTAATAGGGTATTAAAAATATCAACACATGACAGAACACGAAAAATGGGTATAAATTGGATAAGTTTAGATTTAGGAAAGACTTGGGTAAATACTGGTTCAGTAACAGGGTTGTTGATTTGTGGAACCAATTGCCTCGTAACGTGGTGGAGGTGGGGTCCCTCGACTGTTTCAAGCGCGGGTTGGACAAGTATATGAGTGGGATTGGGTGGTTATAGATAGTATTTGCCGATGATACGAAATTCCAAACCAATTGGAATTACGCGGAACCAATTGCCGCGTAACATTGTGGAGGTGGGGTCCCTCGATTGTTTCAAGCATGGGTTGGACATGTATATGAGTGGGATTGGGTGGTTATAAATAGGAGCTGCCTCGTATGGGCCAATAGGCCTTCTGCAGTTGCCTTTGTTCTTATGTTATGTTCTTATAGGAGCTGCCTCGTATGGGCCAATAGGCCTTCTGCAGTTACCTTTGTTCTTATGTTCTTTATGACAAATCGATTCATTAGGAACCTTAGCACTAAGAACTTTGCACATAATATGTAAAAATAGTGAGAATCGGTCAGAAAATGAAATTTTTATTACGTTTCAAAAGTATAAATTGTTTTTCACAGAGAAAAATGCATCTAAAGTTCTCAACAATAAATATAGTACTTCTAATTTATAACATATCTTGTTGGTTATAATTAGGATTGTTTGGCATTCGTACTCGAATATGTGAAAGTTGTGGGTCAATATGTATTGAAATAAGTCACGAAAAAAAACAAAAAAATATCTCGGGATAAGTTAGAGAAAACTGAAAAAACAGACACTGGGCCCCTTAACAGTCTAACAGTAGGTTAGACATATACATGAATGAGATTGGGTGGATATAAATAGGAGCTGCCTCGTATGGGCCAATAGGCCTTCTGCAGTTACCTTCATTCTTATGTTTATTATAACAAAACATGTATGTTGCAATACCTTATTTCCTATTTATTAGTGATAAGGCCCTCATCTCGTCCTCATTAATGAATACAAGCTAAATAGACAGAGTAGTGTTTGACCTCTGCAAATAAATCTGCCAAAAAAATAAAAGTCACAACTTCGGCCACCTGTGGCTAATTTACATGTTGACCAATTTCGTTCAAACTTCACATGCTTAGTGCCGGATATGTATTCTCCAATATGTAGAAGTCACAACAAAATCCACATAGAAACAAAGGAGAGAAAAAAAATAAAGCGGATGTCTTCTTTTTGTATAGACATAATAAATATTGCCATTTGGCTATGTATTTATATGATATATAATAGAATACAGCATAAAACAAAATAAGAGGGGTGATAGGAGAAGAAAAGATTAGTGTTCAGTGAGAATCCACAAGGTCTTCTCTGAATACTCTTTATTTTCTTCAAGGCTGTGGGTCCTTACAATTGCACCAGAGGTGGTACACACCCCTATTATTATTTAAACAGGTGAGTAAAAATAGGTGATTACACACACGGTGTCAGCAAACTTAGCCTCCAAACACACACACACAGAAAATGGGGACATTGAAACAGTTGATAAACTTGATTTCAAGAGAGAGAGGTCACTATGGGGAATTTCAAAATTTTTTTAATAAGTAATTAGGCAGACTTGTTGCTAGACAGGGAAGTAAATTAAATGTATGCCAAATTTTGCAAAATATACAATGAAGGCACACAAACATTCATACCAAAACAGAGATGCAGGGCCAGAAAACAGGATTGGTTCAACAGAAATTGAGAGAGGGCCACAGACCAAAAGATACAAAAATGGAATGAAAGACATTGAAAAACTACAAGCAGATGTCAACAAAGTTTTCGATTGGGCAGCAGAAAATAACATGATGTTTAACAGTGATAAATTTCAGGTACGGCAAAAATGAGGATCTGAAACATAATACAGGGTACAAAACACAATCGAATCTTCCCATAGAAGAAAAACAGCATGTCAAGGATTTGGGAATAATGATGTCCGACGATCTAACGTTAAGGGGAGCATAACCAAGCAAATATTGCGTCAGCCAGAAAAATGATCGGATGGATTATGAGAACTTTCAAATCCAGGGATCCCATCACAATGGTTGTACTCTTCAAGTCACTTATGTTGTCCCGTCTCGAATACTGCTCAGTATTCACTTTCCCCTTCAGAGCAGGAGAGATTGCTGAAATAGAGGGAATACAGAGAACATATACGGCACGCATAGACGAGATAAAACACCTAAATTATTGGGATCGTCTCAAAGCTCTCCAAATGTACTCTCTAGAACGGAGACGAGAGAGATACCAAATAATATACACATGGAAGATACTGGAGGGCCAGGTCCCAAATCTACACAGTAAAATAACAACGTACTGGAGTGAACGATATGGAAAAAATGCAAGATTGAACCAGTGAAGAGCAGAGGTGCCATAGGCACAATCAGAGAGCACTGTATAAACATCAGAGGTCCGCGGTTGTTCAACGTCCTCCCAGCGACTATAAGAAATTTTGCCGGAACAACCGTGGACATCTTCAAGAGAAAACTGGACTGTTTTCTAAGAGAAGTTCCGGATCAGCCGGGCTGTGGTGAGTATGTGGCCCTGCGGGCCGCTCCAAGCAACAGCCTGGTGGACCAAACTCTCACAAGTCGAGCCTGGCCTCGGGCCGGGCTTGGGGAGTAGAAGAGCAGAACCCCATCAAGCAGGTATCAATAAAGAAAGAAGGGAAACCCCCAATCATACCAGCGATACAGAGATGCGAGAAACAAATATACAGCAGTAAAGGGAGAGGCAGAAAGAATTTTTTAAAAAGGGATAATGGATAATTGTAAAACAGAACTGGGCCTATTCTACAAATTCATAAACAACAAATTGCAGGTAAAGGATAATATCCAGAGGTTGAAAATAGGAAACAGATTCACAGAAGATGATAATGCAATGTGTGAAACATTAAACGAAAAGTTCCAAAGTGTGTTTATACAAAATGAAATCTTAAGAGAACCAGACACAATAAGAATTTCTGAGAACATCATAGAGCGTATAGAGGTGTCTAGAGATGAAGTGGAAAATATGCTAAAGGAGCTAAGTAAGAACAAAGCAGTTGGTTCAGATGGAGATTCACCATGGGTTCTGTGAGAATGCGCATCTGAGCTCAGCCTTCCACTTCACCTGATCTTTCAGGCATCCCTGTGTACAGGAGTCATAGCAAACATGTGGAAAAAGGCTAACATAGTTCCAATCTACAAAAGTGGCAACAGGGAAGACTCCACCCCCCCTCAATTATAAATCTGAATCATTGACAAGTGTAACAGTTAAAAGATTGAAAAAAATAATAAAAACTAAATGGGTAGAACACCTGGAGAGAAATGATATAATATTACACAGACAGTACTGTTTTCGATCTGGAAGATCCTGTGTATCGAATTTACTGTTTCTATGATTGAGCCACAGAGATTTTAAAGGAAAAAGGTAGTTGGGTTGACTCCATCTATCTAGACATAAAAAAGGCTTTCGACAGAGTTCCACATAAGAGGTTGTTCTGGAAACTAGAAAATTTTGGATGGGTGACAGGTAAGCTTCTAACATGGCTGAAAAATGTTCTGACTGATAGAAAAATGAGGGCAGTAATCAGAGGCAATCGGACTGGAGAAGTGTCACAAGTGGAGTACCACAGTACATGCACCAGAAATGTTCAT
>NW_027189133.1:2690085-2695085 GCF_040958095.1 Procambarus clarkii
AAGTCGCCAATATATGTCATTCTTAAAAAAGACGAATATCTGGCGAAAATGAACATCATACTCTCTGACCAAACTAAGTTCCAAAGGGTAACGAAGGACACTACAGCCGAATTAAAAGCAAAGGTCAACAAACTGATCGAAACTGTGAACGCCAAGAAATCCGGACTCCACCTGCCAAAGATCATTGGGGAATATAAACCTGGATATGCGTATGGAAATGTCAAGACACACAAGCCTGGAAACCCACTTCGGCCAATCATTAGCCAGATACCCACACCCACGTACAGACTGGCGAAGCGTCTCAACGGCCTGCTGACTCCTTATGTTCCTTGCGCCTTCAGCCTGAAGTCTCCAAAGGAATTTGTTGACTTACTGCGGGGCACACGGGCCACAGGGATAAGAGCCTCGTTGGACGTAGAATCGCTGTTTACCAACGTACCTGTGGACGAGACAATCGGAATGATAGCCGACAGAGTGTATCGTGATCCAGCCTGTACTCCTCTTGACATACCAGAAAATATTCTGAGGAAACTACTCCAAGTTTGTACTAAAGAGGCACCCTTCTTGAGCCCGGATGGGCACATGTATAAGCAAGTAGATGGGGTCGCCATGGGTTCTCCCCTAGGTGTCCTGTTTGCAAACTTCTACATGGATACCATCGAGCAAAAAGTCTTAGTCGACATGAACTTGAAACCGGCCATATACTGCAGGAATGTTGACGACATTTTTACACAGGTACCTGATGTCAGACATCTGCAGGAGCTGAAGGAGGCATTTGAGCAGAGTTCCGTGCTGCGTTTCACTTACGAGATGGAAAAGGATGGGAAGCTGCCCTTTCTAGATGTAACAGTCATGGAAAAGGGCGGAGGTTTCCACACTGCAGTCTACACTAAGGAAACAAACATAGGAATGTGCCTAAATGCCAACAGCGACTGCCCAGACAGGTACAAGAGGAGTGTTGTTAACGCATATGTCGACCGTGCTCTCAGCCACAGCTCAGAATGGAAGCAAGTCGACGAAGAATTCTGTAGGGTAAGGCAGGTCCTAGTCAATAACGGCTTCTCCAATGGTTTCGTCGAAGACATCATAAGAAGGAAAGTGAAAAGCCATGTAACCTCTGAAGAGACAACTAACACAATACCTATACCCCCTATTAGACTATTTTACAGGAACTTCTTTTCCACAGCTCATAAAACGGAGGAAAGGGTCCTGAAAGATATTGTTAATAGAAACGTTATCCCTACAGACAAAAATCAGAGGATACAACTGACGATTTACTATAAAACCAGAAAAACGGCCAGCCTACTCATGAGAAACTCTCCAGACACAAAACAGAACGCTTTAAAAGAGACTAACGTCGTCTATGCCTTCAAATGCCCTCTTGGGGACTGTAAGCTCCAAAAAACCCAGTATATAGGCAAGACAACAACATCTCTTTCCAGGCGTTTAACGATGTATAAGGAACAGGGCTCCATTAAGGAACATATAATCTCTTCCCACAAACAAACCTTCACCAGAGAAATCTTAGCAAACAACACAGAAATCATCGATAGATACAGCGATAGCAGGCGGCTTGACGTCTGTGAGGCACTACACATCAAGAAGTCAACACCAGCAATCAACAGCCAATTAATGCACAACTATATTCTACCCACTTCAAGACTCCGCTCCAATATAGAAGCATCAAGAAATATGGACCAATAGGCTTTCTACAATTACTTCCATTCAATACCCATTGTTTCGTGTTCTGTCTTGTGTTTGAATTTAATACCCATTCAATACCCATTGTTTCGTGTTCTGTCTTGTGTTTGAATTTAATACTCATTTAATACCCATTGTTGAAAGTTTGTTTTCACCTCATCCACCTCACCCAAATGTAGATATAAACTCGAAGATGTGTAAGCTCTATTCAGTTTCAGTTGTGTGTTTGTAAACTAAACTCTTTGAAAATGTAATAAGTTTTACGAAACGCGCTCAAGTGTCGCATCAGACTAGAAATAAAAATGAATTTTGGAGAATTGATCTTTGAATTACCATCAACAGTGAAAAGAAACGTAAGAAAGATAGAGAAAATATGGGTTCGAGTCACTTCTGGGGTGTGAGTTTTCAGTTGCATATAATCCTGGGGACCATTCAGGCTTGTTCGCATTTGTGTTCCTCACGTGTGCCCCAAAGAATGAGGTGATTTGGTAAAATGCTATGCCCAAGATTACTATCCGAGTGCCGGCGGTGGGGTGGTTCAAATAGCCTCGGCTATCACCTCATTTTGTCCGGTCGTGATGGTCAAGTGGATTAAGGCGTCTTGTACATACCAGTTGCGTGGCTCCTGGGAGTATGGGTTCCAGTCACTTCTGGGGTGTGAGTTTTCAGTTATATATATATATGTATATATATATATATATATATATATATATATATATATATATATATATATATATATATATATATATATATATATATATATATATATATATATATATATATTTTGGTAGCAGTCTTTCTGTAGACATATATTATTAAATATGACCATATATATATATATATATATATATATATATATATATATATATATATATATGTATATATATATATATATTAGTATATTTTGGTAGCAGTCTTTCCTGTAGACATATATTATTAAATATGACCGAAAAAGTAAGATTAATAATTCTAACACGAATTTTCTCAATCTTTCGTACATTACGCTTCACTGTTGGAGGTAAATCAAAAATCACTTCTCCAAAATTCATTTTTATTTCTAGTCTGACGCGACACGGGCGCGTTTCGTAAAACTTATTACATTTTCAAAGACTTCACAAATACACAACTGATTAGAACTTACGTATCTCTGATTTTATATCTACATTTGAGTGAGGTGGGAGGGGTGATGTGGCATTAACACAAGACAGAACAAGAGGGGATATTAATAGGGTATTAAAAGTATCAACTCAAGACAGAACAGAAACAATGGGTATTGAATAGAAGTGTTTGTAGAAAGCCTATTGGTCCATATTTCTTGATGCTTCTATATTGGAGCGGAGTTTTGAGGGGGGTAGAATATAGTTGTGCAATAATTGGCTCTTGATTGCTGGTGTTGACTTCTTGATGTGTAGTGCCTCGCAAACGTCAAGCCGCCTGCTATCGTTGTATCTATCGATGATTTCTGTGTTGTTTACTAGGATTTCTCTGGCGATGGTTTGGTTATGGGAAGAGATTATATGTTCCTTAATGGAGCCCTGTTGCTTATGCATCGTTAAACGCCTAGAAAGAGATGTTGTTGTCTTGCCTATATACTGGGTTTTTTGGAGCTTACAGTCCCCAAGTGGGCATTTGAAGGCATAGACGACGTTAGTCTCTTTTAAAGCGTTCTGTTTTGTGTCTGGAGAGTTTCTCATGAGTAGGCTGGCCGTTTTTCTGGTTTTATAGTAAATCGTCAGTTGTATCCTCTGATTTTTGTCTGTAGGGATAACGTTTCTATTAACAATATCTTTCAGGACCCTTTCCTCCGTTTTATGAGCTGTGGAAAAGAAGTTCCTGTAAAATAGTCTAATAGGGGGTATAGGTGTTGTGTTAGTTGTCTCTTCAGAGGTTGCATGGCTTTTCACTTTCCTTCTTATGATGTCTTCGATGAAACCATTGGAGAAGCCGTTATTGACTATAGTCAATAACGGCTTCTCCAATGGTTTCATCGAAGACATCATAAGAAGGAAAGTGAAATGCCATGCAACCTCTGAAGAGACAACTAACACAACACCTATACCCCCTATTAGACTATTTTACAGGAACTTCTTTTCCACAGCTCATAAAACGGAGGAAAGGGTCCTGAAAGATATTGTTAATAGAAACGTTATCCCTACAGACAAAAATCAGAGGATACAACTGACGATTTACTATAAAACCAGAAAAACGGCCAGCCTACTCATGAGAAACTCTCCAGACACAAAACAGAACGCTTTAAAAGAGACTAACGTCGTCTATGCCTTCAAATGCCCACTTGGGGACTGTAAGCTCCAAAAAACCCAGTATATAGGCAAGACAACAACATCTCTTTCTAGGCATTTAACGATGCATAAGCAACAGGGCTCCATTAAGGAACATATAATCTCTTCCCATAACCAAACCATCGCCAGAGAAATCCTGGTAAACAACACAGAAATCATCGATAGATACAGCGATAGCAGGCGGCTTGACGTTTGCGAGGCACTACACATCAAGAAGTCAACACCAGCAATCAACAGCCAATTATTGCACAACTATATTCTACCCACCACAAGACTCCGCTCCAATATAGAAGCATCAAGAAATATGGACCAATAGGCTTTCTACAAACACTTCTATTCAATACCCATTCTTTCTGTTCTGTCTTGTGTTGATACTTTTAATACCCTATTAATATCCCCTCTTGTTCTGTCTTGTGTTAATGCCACATCACCCCTCCCACCTCACTCAAATGTAGATATAAAATCAGAGATACGTAAGTTCTAATCAGTTGTGTATTTGTGAAGTCTTTGAAAATGTAATAAGTTTTACGAAACGCGCCCATGTCGCGTCAGACTAGAAATAAAAATGAATTTTGGAGAAGTGATTTTTGATTTACCTCCAACAGTGAAGCGTAATGTACGAAAGATTGAGAAAATTCGTGTTAGAAATATTAATCTTACTTTTTCGGTCATATTTAATAATATATATATATATATATATATATATATATATATATATATATATATATATATATATATATATATATATATATATATATATATATATATAAATGTCGTACCTAATAGCCAGAACGCACTTCTCAGCCTACTATTCAAGGCCCGATTTGCCTAATAAGCCAAGTTTTCACGAATTAATGTTTTTTCGTCTACCTAACCTACCTAACCTAACCTAACCTAGCTTTTTTTGGCTACCTAACCTAACCTTACCGATAAATATAGGTTAGGTTAGGTTAGGTAGGGTTGGTTAGGTTCGGTCATATATCTACGTTAATTTTAACT
>NW_027189133.1:2700085-2742585 GCF_040958095.1 Procambarus clarkii
TTGTCTACAATGGGGCTGTCCCAACTGGATTGTTTCTTGGCTTTCGGCATGGCTGGTCTGAGTGCTGGGTCTGTCATGGCACCCCATTTCGTGTCGCATTCCGTGTAGTGGGGGGTCCTGTATCCCCGCTACATCACTCAGGTTGTCAGGTAGAATTTCCTTAACCAGGTCATCTGATGCTGAGGAGGAAGACAGGAAGGCTGGGACAGCAATTTGGGTGGCGGTGCGGACACCCAAGCCACCGAGCCTGACAGGAAGAGTGGCTTGTTTCCACTATCATTCGTTGAGGGAGAGGTTAACAACTTTTTCCAGCATGGTCTTCAGTAGGAGGTCATACTCGTCAAGCTTTGGGTTGTTGTAAGATGGGGCGCACCTCAGAAAGTAGGTTAGCCTCGGAAGGGATAGGGATTTGGTCAGGAGATAAAAAGCATCGTGGGCATCGATGTCACCTATTCTGTCTTCCATCCTCCTAAGGTCTGCGATTTTCTTGTCGAGGATCTCCTCAATGGCGTTAGACCCGAGGGGGGGCTCCAAGGAGGGTGCTGTTCTCGGCCCTAATGACATGGGCTCCAGGCAAGGCAGACCTTATTCTAGCTACGATGTCTGGGTTGGAGGAGACTACTTCACACTTGGAAGGGTTCAGGACGAGACTCAGGCTTACTTCTTGCTCCCTTATTTTCCTGATATCTGACAAGAGGTGGTCTACGGTGCCAGCTATAGTGCCATCATCCAAAAACCAGATGTTGAACTCGCTGGACAAGCTTTCGGTGATTTCTTTTAAGACTAAGCAGAAAAGAAGGGGAGCAAGAGGATCACCTTGCTGAACACCTTCACATGATCTGATTTCATGTTCACCAAAGAGCAGTTTTGACTCACCACTGTAGCACGATAGTATGAACGGGTAGAGGGGCCGGAAATGGCGATGTACGGCACAAAGTACTGCATCTCTTCTTACCATGTTGAAGGCATTCTTAAAGTCCAGTTTGAGCTGGGCCTTTTCATCAGAAATGTTGTTATGTTGTTATATATATATATTGGTGTATACTGGCAGCAGGTTTTCATTCAGACATGTCTCATTGAATATGACCGCATATTCTGTATTTACTATTTTCTGGTTTAGGGCTTCTATCCCTCTAACTATTTTCTTAGCATCAAGGCTTAGCTTAAATAGGAGTTCTCCAAAACTCATTTTTCGTAATTTTAAGGTGAAGAAAAGAAGTGAATAAAAGTGAATGTATAATAGAATGTATTACACTTATTTATACAATTTGCACGACGTTTCGAACCTCCATGGTTCGTTCTCAAGTGAAAGGAATTTTCAGGTTTGGTTGATTTTATACCCGCATTGGGTCAGGTGATAAGACAATAAAGGTGAAAACATGGGGGGATACATAAGAACATAAGAATAGAGGTACCTGCGGAAGGCCTATTTGCCCATACGAGGCAGCTGCTATCTACATACAAAGATTAATCAAGTGTAATTGGCCTGTTATGTTGAACATTGTCTTCTGTGTTGGCATCGTTATGTTCTGGTCTTGTCCTTACTCTCATGGTGGGTAGAGTAAATAGTTCCGTGATTTGGGTGTTCATGGTTGGTTGTTCTATTCTTATGTGAATTGCTTCAAGAATTTGTAATCTTCTTGTATCTTGGGTTTTGTCTATTATACAGGTATTTTTGTTCAACATTTCTCTTGTTAGGGTGATGTCATGGGCTTGTCTCATGTGATTCCTGGGGGCACCGGATTGAAGATGGCATGTCAAACGCCTCGTCAGCTTGGTCGACGTCATACCAATGTACTTAGATTGAAGGTTACATCCTTCGTGGGGGCAAGTGTACATGTATACAACGCTTGACTGCTGTAGAGGGTTCTCCGTCGGCTTCGGGCTGTTTTTGATAAGGAGTTCGGAAGTCTTCTTGGTTTTGTAGAATATTATCAGGTTTATGTTTTGGTTAGGAGTAGTGCTTTTTACTCCTTTACAGATAATTTCTTTCATTATTCTTTCCTCTTTTATATGTTCACTGTGCATGGTTGATTTGTAATATAATTTTATTGGGGGTGTTGTGGTTTCTGTTCTAGATTCAGGATTATACCAACGGTCCAAGTGTCTTCTTATAGCAGCGTTTATTTCCGCGTTGCTATATCCGTTGTTCACCAATACCTGAGTTACTCTTTCAAACTCTCTACTCACGTTGCTCCATTCAGAGCAGTGGGTAAGCGCTCGACGAATATAAGCATTGAGAACACTGGCTTTGTATCTTTGGCACTCACTTCTACCGTTCAGGCATAATCCTATGTTGGTGGGCTTAGTATATACGTTGGTGTTTAAAGAGGTTCCTGTTTTTGTTATTAGTACATCCAAGAATGGCAGACTGTTATTTTCACTATTTTCATGTGTAAATGAGTACTGACTCTCTCTCTAGACGGCCTTTTAGATCTATTAGTTCATCTGAGTCTTTTACTATTACGAATATGTCATCTACATAACGGCAATATACATTTGTTTTTTGTCTGCTGCTGAAGACTCTGTCTTCGATGGTTCTCATATAAAAATTAGCAAAATAAGACTCCTAAGGGGGAGCCCATTGCTACTCCGTCTATTTGTAAATACATGTCTCCTTGTGGACTGATGAAAGGGGCTTCCTTTGTACATGCTTCGAGAAGACTCTTCAAGTGTGGCTCAGGTATGTCAAATTTGGGTGTGCTCTCGTCTCTGTATACTCTGTCCAGTATCATTCCTATGGTTGTGTCGACTGGGAAGTTGGTAAATAGGGATTCAACGTCCAGGGAAGCGATGATTCCATCAGGCTGGGTAGATTTGATTAATTCTAGGAAATCTGCTGATGTTTGTAGACTATAATTACTTGGAGTGTATGGAGTTAGGAGTTCATTGAGTCTTTTTGCCAGGTGAACTGGCATTGTGAGAAAGTATTGAGAAAGATGTTACAATGCGAAACTGAAAAACAGTAATTCAGGAACAGAGGTATTAGGACTGAGAAGTAGGAGACATCTCTACATGGAACATGCTGTAGAACACAAGCCTACGGGGGAACCAGATGTAGGAAACATCTGTACATGGTAGATGTTGTAGAACACTAGCCAATGGGGAATCAGACGTAGGAAACATCTCGTATTATTGGTAGATGTTGTAGCAAGCCTATGGGGGTTACCTTGAGGTGATTGACTTACCTTGAAGTGGTTGGTTTACCTTGAGGTAGTTTCGGGGCTTAGCGTCCCCGCGGCCCAGTCGTCGCCCATGCCTCCTCCAGACGTAAGAAACCAGACGTAGGAAGCATCTCCAAAAGGAAGATGTTGCAAAACACAAACCTACGGGGACCTAGGGGCAGGAGACATCTCTACAAGGAACATGTAGAACACAGACCTGTGGGGAACTATAGGCAGTAGACATCTCTACAAGGAACATGTAGAACACAAACCTGTGGGGAACTATAGGCAGTAGACATCTCTACAAGGAACATGTAGAACACAAACCTGTGGGGAACTATAGGCAGTAGACATCTCTACAAGGAACATGTAGAACACAAACCTGTGGGGAACTATAGGCAGTAGACATCTCTACAAGGAACATGTAGAACACAAACCTGTGGGGAACTAGAGGTAGTAGACATCTCTACAAGGAACATGGTGTAAAACACAAATATTCAAGAAATAATATGAATAAGACATATGTGAAGGAGAAGTATTGAGAGGAAAAGCAAGTAGGAAATATTTAAGAGGTGAGGAACAACATTATGATGTTTCAAATGACGAAAATTAAGAAATGGTGATACGAGGTTTAATTAGGATATGTTGACATTATGTCTAATAACATTGTCTTCATGTGTTTTATCATAAAATTGTTTTCCTGTATTATCACATGTAATACTGTTTTCTCTGGTAACAGCCTGGCACTCTCCTGAGTCAGCATGGAGGAACGTGATACAAGGAGGACACACCCGGCTCGCTCACCAGCTTCTGCAGAGAAACATAACAGCTACCCATAATATGTTTTGTAAGTTGCACCTTCAGTATTGAACTTGAGATTTTATATCCCGTCTTTCCCACTGACGGTCGTCAAATGGATTGACTCCTGTCCAACATTTTTATCTCACAAATATATATTAACTTGTGATTATTATGGTATATTGAGATTCAGATTTGTGTGCAGGTACTAGAAACTGCTGACTTATTTCTGTGTCATGCACATGTGTTGTGTAAATGTGTTTACTGTGTAAACACATTTTACGGGCGAGGAGGAAGGAGAAGGAGGGCAAGGAGGAAGAGGAGGAAAGAAGGAGGAGGATAAGGGCGAGGAAGAAGTAGAAGAAGGAGGAGGGCAAGGAGGGAGGAATCAGAAGGACGAGGTGGAAAGAGGAGAGCGAGGAGGAAGGAAGGAGAAGAGCAAAGATGAAGGAGGAGGGCTAGGTGGAAGGAGGAGGAGGAGGAGGAAGGAGGAGGAGCAGGGCGAGGAGGAAGGAAGGAGGAGGACAGCAGAGAAGAAGGAGGAGGAGCAGACTGAGGAGGAAGGAGGAAGAGGAGGGCGAGGAGGAATGAGGAGGAGGAGGGCGAGGAGGAAGGAGGAGGATTAGGGTGAGGAGGAAGGAGAAGGATGATGGCGAGGAGGAAGAGAACGAGGATTAAAGAGGAGAAGCAGGTCGAGGAGGGCAAGGAGGAAGGAGGAGGAGAAGGGCAAGGAGAAAGTAGGAGGAGTAGGACAACGAATAAGGAGGAGGAGCAGGGCAAGGTGGAAGGAGGATGTGGGCAAGGAGGAAGGAGGAGAGCGAGGAGGAAGGAAGGAGGAGGAGCTGGGAGAGTGGGACAGAAGGAGGAGGAGGAGGAGAAGGAGGGCGAGGAGGAAGGAAAGAAGAGGAGGAGGGTAATTAGGAGGAGGAGGGCGAGGAGAAGGAGAGGAGCGAGGAGGAAGGAGGAGGAGGAGGGCGAGGAGGAAGGAGGAGGAGGAGGGCGAGGAGGAAGGAGGAGGAGCAGGGGAACGAAGAAGGAAAAAGAGCAGGGCAAGGAGGAAGGAGGAGGAACATAGCCAGGAGGAGTAGGGCAAGGAGGAGCAGGGAAAGGAGGATGAGGGCAAGGAGGAGGAGGGCGAGGAGGAAGGAGGATGAGGAGGAGGAGGAGAAGGGCGAAGAGGAAGGAGGAAGAGGAAAAGAGCGAGGAGGAAGTAAGGAGGAGGATGAGGAGGAAGGAGGAGAATGAGGAGAAGGGCCAGGAAGAAGGAGGAGGAGGACGGCAAGGAGGAAGGAGGAGGAGCAGACCGAGGAGGAAGGAGGAGAAGCAGAGCGAGGAGGAATGAGGAGGAGGGCGATCAGGAAGGAGGAGGAGCAGGGTAAGAAGGAAGGAGGAGGAGTAGGTCAAGGAGGAGGAGGGCAAAGGGGAGGAGGGCAAGGAGGAAGGCGGAGGAGAAGGAGGACGAGGAGGAAAGAAGAAGGGGGAGGAGGAATGAGAAGGAGGCGAGCGAAGAGGAAGGAGGAGAACAGGGCGAGAAGGAAGGAGGAGGAGCAGGGCAAGGGTGGCTATGAGGCGGAGTAGGGCAAGGAGGAGGAGGAGGGCATCGAGGAAGGAGGGCGAGGAGGAAGGAAGGATTGAGTAGGAGGAGGAGGAGGAAGGAGTATGAGGAGGGCGAGGAGGAAGGAGGAGGAGGAGGGCGAGGAGGAAGGAGGAGGAGAAGGAGGGCGAGGAGGAAGGAGAAGGGCGAGGAGGAAGGAGGAGGAGGAGGAGGGCGAGGAGGAAGGAGCAGGAGGAGGACGGTGAGGAGGAAGGAGGAGGAGGAGGAGGGCGAGGAGGAAGGAGCAGGAGGAGGACGGTGAGGAGGAAGGAGGAGGAAGGCGAGGAGGAAGTAGGAGGTGGAGGAGGAGGAGGAGGAGGGTGAGGAGGAGGAGGGTGAGGAGGAAGGAGGAGGAGGAGGAGGAGGAGGAGGAGGAAGGCGAGGAGGAAGGAGGAGGAGGAAGGCGAGGAGGAAGTAGGAGGTGGAGGAGGAGGAGGGTGAGGAGGAAGGAGGAGGAGGAGGAGGAGGAAGGCGAGGAGGAAGGAGGAGGAGGAAGGCGAGGAAGAAGTAGGAGGAGGAGGAGGAGGAGGGTGAGGAGGAAGGAGGAGCGCATGGAGTGTGGGGAAATATGGCTCTAGTTTAATTCTAATAAATGTATAATTCTATAAATGCAAAATAAAGATTAAATCTGAGATAGCTGGAATGACCAGAATGTGCTGTTACATGAGAGAACCAGTGACATGGATCTCTATGATCATGTGTAATTAGTTATTATTCTATTCTGCAGTGACTGTAAATTCTATACACGCTAGAACCAGCTTCTCATGACACATTTTGTGGGGTTTTCTATGAGGTTAGTCTACGTGAAACATATATTATATGATTATAATAATGATAATATGCATACACGTAGATTAAATAAAATGTAATGCAAAAAATACTACTGCACGATAAAGATTAATAATAAATAATCAGTGCAATATAGTATGTATGATTCTTACACTGAGAGAGAACTATCTACAATAAGAACTACTTAAATCTCAGCTGTGACAGAGGAACGTAGTTGACGTCCAATCTCTACAACAGTCTGGAATCAATCCTGAGATAATGATCCTTGAAACACGTGACCGTAGTGGACGCTGCGGTCTCGCCTACACTGTTACTCCAGCTGAAATGCATATATTATGTAAATTCCACTCCAAACCTAGAATCATTCTATATTAGTAAATTCTAAATGGATCCGGGGACTAGCCGTACACTTACGTAGGTTTTGGTGTCGCCAAACATCGTAACGAACAGGGAGGTAACCTAATTCTATTTTAAAGGCCTCTAAAAACAATTAAGGATACTTATCTTCCCTGCCGAACGTGGTGTCGTCAGATTGAAGTTGCCGGATCAGTCTGGAGTCTGTAGATGGCCAGATGATCCTAAATTATGACTAATCTTGCTAAGCAGACTTCAGAACACCTATACAACGGCGGTTGTCTCGTGTGTCTCTCTTGCCAGTATGGCGAATTCTCTCCCTTCCTGCTCGGAAGTCGCGCATGCGCATAGCTCCCAGTAGGGGTTCCGAGCATAAATTATATGGAGGGAAATGCGTTGTGACAAACATTTACGTCACAATAAATGTATTATGTGGCGACTCCCCTTTTCTCGTGATGTAATCAATTAATTTAGACGATATTAAATGAACGAGAAAAGGTCTGGAGTGGAGATACAATTTATCATTATATTCACTGACACAGCAAATCGTGGCCGCATAAATTAATTCCCGTAAACAATGATAAATTTATTAACAAAAAGTGAATCAAATAATAAATGCTTATCCTTATTAAAAGACAAAATAAGGCTAGATTGTACTGGATATGTTAATATGAAATGTTTCTGGTGGCTAGCTGACTGACGCAACATTTCCACGATTCTAAGGAAAATTATATGACGCTCCACATCCTAATGCAATGAATTCTGTGATGCTAAACTACGGATTAATAGTGTTAGTTAATTATTACACTTAGTACAGGAAATACATCCCATTGTACTAAGGATTATTAAATGAGTATTGAATGATTAAGAAGCCTAATACAGGAAATACATCCTATTGTAGTAAAGATGCGAAATCATTGTTGGAAATTTACAACAAGAAAGAAGGAGGAGGGCGTGGAGGAATGGGGGAGGAGGGCGAGGAGGAAGGAGGAGGAGAAGGGTGAAGAGAAAGGAGGAGCAGGGCAAGGAGGAAGGAGAAGGAACAGGGCCAGGAGGAAGGAGGAGGAGCAGGGCCAGGAGGAAGGAGGGACAGGGCAAGGAGGAAGGAGAAGGAACAGGGCCAGGAGGAAGGAGGAGGAACAGGGCCAGGAGGAAGGAGGAGGAACAAGGCAAGGAGGAAGGAGGAGGAGCAGGGCCAGGAGGAAGGAGGAGGAACAGGGCAAGGAGGAAGGAGAAGGAACAGGGCTAGGAGGAAGGAGGAGGAACAGGGCAAGGAGGAAGGAGGAGGAGCAGGGCCAGGAGGAAGGAGGAGGAACAGGGCAAGGAGGAAGGAGGAGCAGGGCAAGGAGGAAGGAGAAGGAACAGGGCCAGGAGGAGAAGCAGGGCAAGGAGGATGAAGAGAATACTATTCTCTTCATACTATTCTATATATACTATTCTCTTCATATACTATTCACAAGTAGGAAGGAGGAGGAAATGGGCGAGAAGGAAGGACGAGGAGCATTGCAAGGTGGAGGAGAAGGGCAAGGAGGAAGGAGAAGGAGGAGGAGGGCGAGAAGGAAGGAAGAAGGAGGAGGGGAAAGGAGGAAGGAAGGAAGGAGGAGGAGGGAAAGGACGAAGGAAGGAAGGAGGAGGAAGGAAGGAAGGAGGAGGAGGGTAAGGAGGAAGGAAGGAGGATTAAAAGGGCGAGAAGGAAGGAAGGAGGAGGAGGAGGGTGAAGCAGAAGGAGGAGGAGGAAGAGGGCGAAGCGGAAGGAGGAGGAGGAAGGAGTGTAACAACTGAAGTTGTTTTCAAATAAGTAATTGTAGGGGATGCAGTGGTATACGCCCTTGTACAAGAATTGGAGTCAGGCGGTAGTTGACCTGACTCGGGAACCATGGAGTATCTCTCCTGGGATTAGCGGTTAGGATTACAAAAGCCTCTGTCTTAAGCAACGTATAATGAATTATTTTACAGAATTCAGAAATTTAGAGAAATTCAAGTCTTCATTCATATTGTATACAATAGAATTCCTGTTCCAGTATCAAGAGTATTCTCAATAGTCATAATACTGAATAAGTCACCTTCAGTGACATCACTAGTTAGGACTAGCCTCTGACATGGATTAATTTTGGCGACCCTGGTCAAGGGTCACCAAAGCCTTCCACAGTTAGTAATTCTCTAAGGTCAAATAGCCATATTGTAATTGGAAATAACTTTTCCCTAAGATGCCTGTGCAATTACCTTCAGTTTAAAACAGTTCAACCAAATAATTAGCTTGTTATTTGTATTTTATTATTTCCATTTTTGAATGTGTCCATGTCCTGGTCACGTGGTCTCCAGGAGTCTGAAGTTTTAGTTGGGCCGCAAGCCTAACAAAGGTTAAGAGTTTATTTATCCCTTTTGTTGCTATAATTCTCACACTTAATGTAGATTCTTCCCCCTTTTCCACGTAATTTGTGGATCAAGCCCCAAGGTTGTCATGATCGATTACTTGGTCCAGACCCCAACTGATTGACGCTTCAGGTTAATGGTCTGGTTGTGGCGGCGTAAAGGGATCCCTTGAGTTTGCTAGAAAACCTGGTGCGACGTCACGTGTCTGTAGAAGCTTAGCCGATCAAATGGCTAAGACCACGCCAGTAAGCATCTTCACGGGCAGGATGGTGGACAGAGTAGAACCAATACAGTCCCGTGTTACAATGGTAGGCAGCGGTGTTTCAATAATTTCTTAACAATTATTGAAGCCTCACGCGTCTTTCCGTTAGGTCATGCTGCATGGTCAGAGATCAGCCGGGGGCTACGCGTTAAGTTCGCAGGAAGCATATGTAGTGTGATTTGCATAGAGTAGGCGATTCTATAGCCTCGTGGAGTGCTGGTAGTTTTAAGTTAGGCAGTTAAGTTGAGGACCACCTACATTGAGTGGACAAGGTATATTACTCGACCTCCTCCAATTAATGTAAGGGTTTCATGTGGATGCCACATATGACAGTAGTTCTGGGTTGAACTGTCAGGGGCAGTGTTTTCTGTGGGACGCCACGAGGGTACTGTAAGGGTCTGCGGGCGGGCAAGTGCGGACGACCCTAAAGCTAGGTGTTACGGTTAATTCATGAAGATGGTCCCGGCTATTTAGGGATGAGTGAGTAACGTGGTTGGCAACCGGATAGATGACTAGTGATTGCACGCTAGTCATTGTCGATTCAGATCTAGTCATAGCGATTCTCGTGCATGCAGCTTTCTGTACGGGGTTGATCCAGTGGTCAGGGTCACTAGGATTCGGACAATTGGTTAATGGGTAGGGAAAAGCTATAGGTTAAATCGAGTTCCTTAAATTATATATGAAGTTCCTCTTCATATTTTTAAGTTTTCCCCCTAAGTATATTTGTGTGTTCCTAGGATAGATAGCTAGAATTAAGATTTTCGTCGTGTGGTGCTGCGGTTTTGCTTACACGTGGTCGTGGTGCGGTACAGAAGCTGTGTGCGAATTTTTTCTAAGTCCACTGGGCTGCAATTTCGGGTTAATTGCGGAAAATTCGAATAGTGTGTGTAATCAATGCAAATTCGTTCAGTGTTGTTCAGTACACTTCGCCGGTTAGGAGAAATATTTGTTTTTTTTATCGATTTTAACGCGTTTCCCTCGTTTTGGGAGAAAGAATTTTTAAGAGTCCAGTTTGGTTGCAAACCTCAGATTTTGGCAGAAATTTGGATTAGCGTGACAAATGCATGTCCCATGTGTTAGTTTTCTTCTTTATAGCGGGCTATTAACGTTATCCTAGTTTAAAAGTTGTAAATTAAAAATTGTAATTTAAAGCGTTTAAGCGAATTTGGCATAAGAGTCTGTATTTTTTTTGCGGGTTGACTCGACACAGAGTTCAGTGCTAACTTTTTAAATTATTCCAGCACCATCTCGCCCAAGCGCGTAGCCAGTTGTTTCTCGAATATAGCCATTCAATTAACGTAACTAAATTTATTTAACGTAAAATATATTATTTTAATTTTTTATGGTAATCCCTTTTGTCTTAGTATTCAGTAGAGTAAACTCTATCTTTCATCTCTTTAATGCCGAATGTGGGTCTCCTGTAACGAGTGCAAAGAATTTCATTCATTTCGCCTGGGATCTGGGGTGACAAAGACACCTGTCAGCGCCTTGTCTAAGCAACGCGTTGATGTATGGCGGTTCGCTGGATAGAAACTTTTTTTTCCTTAGTTTCGAAATATATAAGAACAAACAGAGAACTGGTGCATGAACGTTTTTTTGTTTGTTGATTGTTATGGGGTTGTGAGGTGCATTGATTTGCCACATGGGACAGGAGACGAGTCTCAGTGTGGGGGAATATAGTAAACATAGATGTTTTCCATGGATACACAAGCGACTCCACGCTCCCAACCCCACCCCCCACAACCCCAACCTCTCCCGACATGTCCACCCCACGCAACTCCATGTCCATCCTACCCCCAGGCCGCCCCATGTCCATCCTACCCCCAGGCCGCCCCATGTCCACCTTACCCCCAGGCCGCACCATGTCCACCTTACCCCCAGGCCGCCACTATACACCACTACACTATACACCACGACACTATACTCCGCAACACTATACACCACTTCACTATACTCCACGACACTATACACCACTTCACTATACTCCACGACACTATACACCATGACACTATAAACCACGATACTTTACACCACTTCACTATACTCCACGACACTATACACCATGACACTATAAACCACGATACTTTACACCACAACACTATACTCCACGACACTATACTCCCGGACACTACTCAACACTATACTCCACGACACTATACACCACGACACTATAGTCCACGACACTACCTACCTTGACCTTGAGGCTACCTTGAGGTGCTTCCGGGGCTTAGTGTCCCCGCGGCCCGGTCGTCGACCAGGCCTCCTGGTTGCTGGATTGATCAACCAGGCTGTTAGACGCGGCTGCTCGCAGCCTGACGTATGAGTCACAGCCTGGTTGATCAGGTATCCTTTGGAGGTGCTTATCCAGTTCTCTCTTGAACACTGTGAGGGGTTTGCCAGTTATGCCCCTTATGTGTAGTGGAAGCGTGTTGAACAGTCTCGGGCCTCTGATGTTGATAGAGTTCTCTCTCAGAGTACCTGTTGCACCCCTGCTTTTCAACGGGGGTATTCTGCACATCCTGTACACTATACACCATGACACTATAAACCACGATACTTTACACCACAACACTATACTCCACGACACTATACTCCACGACACTATACTCCACAACACTATACACCACGACACTATACTCCCCGACACTACTCAACACTATACTCCACGACACTATACACCACGACACTATACACCACGACACTATAGTCCACGACACTATACTCCACGACACTATAAACCACGACACTATACACCACGACATTATACTCCACGACACTATACTCCACGGCACTATACTCCACGACACTATACACCACTTCACTATACTCCACGACACTATACACCACTTCACTATACACCACGACACTATACACCACTTCACTATACTCCACGACACTATAAATCACGATACTATACACCACAACACTATATTCCACAACACTATACACCACGACACTATACTCCCCGACACTATACTCCACGACACTATACTCCACGACACTATACTCCACGACACTATACTCCACGACACTATACTCCACAACACTATACACCACGACACTGTACTCCACGACATTATAGTCACGACACTATACTCCACGACACTATACACCATGACATTATAGTCCACGACACTATACTCCACGACACTATACACCATGACACTATACTCCCCGACACTATACTCCGTGACACTATACTCCACTACACTATACTCCATGACACTATACTCCACGACACTATACACTACGACACTATACTCCACGACACTATACTCCACTACACTATTTTCCACGACACTATACTCCCCGACACTATACTCCACTACACTATACTCCCCGACACTATACTCCACGACACTATACTCCACTACACTATACTCCACGACAGTATACTCCACGACACTATACTCCACGACACTATACTCCACGACACTATACTCCACTACACTATTCTCCACGACACTATACTCCACGACACTATACTCCACGACACTATACACCATGACACTATACTCCCCGACACTATACTCCGTGACACTATACTCCGTGACACTATACTCCACGACACTATACTCCACTACACTATTCTCCACGACACTATACTCCACGACACTATTCTCCACGACACTATACTCCACGACACTATACTCCACGACACTATACACCATGACACTATACTCCCCGACACTATACTCCGTGACACTATACTCCGTGACACTATACTCCACGACACTATACTCCACTACACTATTCTCCACGACACTATACTCCACGACACTATACTCCACGACACTATACTCCACGACACTATACACCATGACACTATACTCCCCGACACTATACTCCGTGACACTATACACCATGCCACTATACTCCCCGACACTATACTCCATGACACTATACTCCACGACACTATACTCCACGACATTATACACCACGACACTATACACAACGATACTATACTTCATAACACTATACTCCACGACACTATACTCCCCGACACTATACTCCACGACACTATACTCCACGACACTATACTCCACGACACTATACTCCACTACACTATTCTCCACGACACTATACTCCACGACAATATACTCCACGACACTATACTCCACGACACTATACTCCACACTATACTCCCCGACACTATACTCCATGACACTAGACTCCACTACACTATACTCCACGACACTCTACTCCACGACACTATACTCCCCGACACTATACTCCACGACACTATACTCCCCGACACTATACTCCACGACACTATACTCAACGACACTATACTCCACGACACTATACTCCACTACATTATTCTCCATGACACTATACTTCACAACACTATACTCCACGACACTCTACTCCACGACACTATACTCCACGGCACTATACTCCCCGACACTATGCTCCACGACACTATACTCCACTACACTATTCTCCATGACACTATACTTCACAACACTATACTCCACGACACTATACTCCACGACACTATACTCCCCGACACTATACTCCACGACACTATACTCAACGACACTATACTCCACGACATTATACTCCACGATACTATACACCACGACACTATGGGCACTATTAGTCCTAACATTTCCATCTTGATGCCAGCGTGAGTGATGGAGACGTATAGTGTCCAGAGTTCATGTTGACATGGTTATTTACAACGATTGCGTGTTGTTTCTTAGAGTTAGACTTGATATGAGCACTTGGCAGTCAATGGTGGTCCTTGTTTTTTTGTTTTTTTTGAGATATATACAAGAGTTGTTGTTACATTCTTGTACAGCCACTAGTATGCGTAGCGTTTCGGGCAGGTCCCTGGAATATGATCCCACGCCGTGAAGAATCGATTTTTCATCCAAGTACACATTTTACTGTTTCGTTAAACAGAGGCTACAGTTAAGGATTTGCACCCAGTAAATCCTCCCCGGCCAGGATACGAACCCATGACATAGCGCTCGCGGAACGCCAGGCGAGTGTCTTACCACTACACCACGGAGACTGAATTTATGAGAAAGACTGACGAAAGACGGAGACTGTTATTTATGATAGGTGAAATTTGTCAAAGTTTTCTCCTCCATATGACTGATGAGTGGCAATTTTGAGTCGAGGCGCCTGAGTGTGTGTGCAGCATCAATGTTGATCGACAGTTGGGCATGGCTTGTGTGTTATTTCTTATAGAGTTATAATTGATGTGAGCACTTAATTGGCGGTCAGTGGTGGCGCTTCTTAATAAATAATATATACTCTCGTGATTTAGTTCAGTATGGGGTTTAAAGAAAAAACAGCATACAAATGTTATATCACAAAAAACGAATTTATCATAAACTCATGTATTTTTCTTATACTATGGAAATGCATTCATGTAATAGATAACAATATGAGTAGCCAAATTTCTGTAAATCTCCTACCATGTTGGAATCTGTGGAAATGAATGAGCAAATGTACTGGCTACTGAAGGAAACCACATTGGTTTAATTTTGGATACAAATGTCCATGGAGATTCAGAATGGAAACAATTATGGTTGAACATGCAGAGGAGTTTAAGAATCTGTTGTGAGAGTGAAGGACACAGCCTTCACAATTATACTTCAGAGAATGTAAACATCTAAGAGTCATTAGAAATATGTGTTGAATAATAAACCCTACAATGTTTGAGTTAGGTTAAACACCATTTGTCATATAGATACTGTTCTTAAAGATTCACCCATTTTACAACAGCAAGATAACATATAAGATTTTAAGGGTTGACGAACGTTAATCTTCTTGTTTGATAAACTGTGCACTGGAGACATAGTTAATAAGAACACGCCAATATATAAGACAACAAAACGTTTTCTGATTCTTTCACACCACTTTCCAACAACATTTATAATTTATATAAATTATTTTAGGGAATAATACATAAATTATATATTTAAACATGATATTAGTGTTTAGTGGAATGCATAAGGAGTCAAATTGTGTTAAAAGAGCGATTTTTAGAAAAATTTGGAAAACTACTTTTTTCTGATCATAGAATAATTAAATGTATTTTGACGGTTTCATTCAGCCATTAAATATCATTCACAATTTGTTAATGAATTTTACAAAAAACACCATAAATTATATATTTAAACATGTAAAAACTATTTGTAATACATTAGGAACAAAATAGTTGTAGATAAACAATTTATTATAAAACCTTTGTGTTTGGATTTTGGATTAAAAGTTTCTCAAAGGCTCTCCTGCACCATTCTCAATGCAAATCATTCCTACACCTACGGGAAGAGATAGACGAACGTTTTCTGTACGATTTGTGTTTGTTGGGTAATGTGTCCTGATGAGACACGCAAAGCATTCGGCAGACAATTAGATAAGCTCCATAGCTCACTGAAATCAGCTTTGACGGGTTCTAGATGGGAAGCAAAGGAAAGCCTCACCATAGGTAATGTGTGTAGACTACTGAGATTTGGTGCCATACAGCGTCATGCCCCCCGAGGTCATACTAAAGGAAATACAAACTAAGGACTTTGGGCCAAACAACACTATTTGGGAATTAATGGATGAGATGATAGATTCCACTGAGAGGCTAAAGAACCGGGACTCTGCACAGCACTGCCGTTTTCAATGCAATCAATCCCCATAACCCTGCAAACGTTGTCACGCGTTCTTTCCCTAGTAACATTCAGACTCATGATAGGTCTTCTCCACCCTCACATGGCCGCAGGTCATACTCCAGGACTAACTCTCCTCATTATCCTCCTCACCCGCAAACGCCAGAATGCTTTAACTGTGGCAAACCTGGCCACCGTTAGGCAGAATGCACATCAAACAGCACTCATTACCAACCGCATGGAAGACATAACAGTGCAAGCAATACTGTATATCACAACCATCCTTATTGCATATTTCACCGCAGACCTGTACATGAAATGTCAGACTGCCGAGCAGCTCGTTCACCATTCTGCACCTATCACCAGCTCCATGGTCATGACACTGTTGACTGTCGAGCTTGCCGAGGTTCTAATCAAGCTCCCCCAATAACCTGCCAATAACCAACCACATGCTGCAACCCCTAACCATCGCCGACCGAGCCTTGCACGTGCTCCTGCAACCCGACCTACTGCCCATGTTAGGTTCGCGAAGACTGACAGTCCCAACACAGATGGACACTGACTCGCGGCTGACAAACGGTGTTACAGCCTTCACGAATAATGCAGACTAGACCTACGGGTACTTAGACCAGACCAGACCATACTCGCAATCGGGGGAAAACATAGCAGCCTTTGTAAACCAGCATGACATAGGGAAGCGAGACGATCACCCTGCATAATCAGTACCTACCCATAACAGGTTTAATATATTAGCAGAGGAGGATACCGTACACCTCCTCATGCTGACAGTACTCACAATCATGTGCTTCAGACATCACGTCGACCACACCAGTCTCGTACTAACATGCCTAACAAAGACACAGAAGGACCTCTGATTACAACCACTCTGAAAGGTCAACAAGTTAAAATTTTCCTAGACACAGGAGCTAGAGTCATCATCATCAAAGAAGCCGCCTTGAATGACATACACAACAGACTTGTTGTATGCCAGCCATCTGACTCCAACCTTAGTGAAGTTTCTGGAGGAATGACTGCAGTGTTGGGTGAAGCTGACAAAGAGTTCATAGTTGATGACAGATCAGTGGCCATGACCTGTTTACTTGTAGATAATATTCGGTTCCCAGGAGACATTCTTTTTAATTACTATCGATGCTTGCCATTGGGAAACAACAATTGGTGACACAGTAGTACCTCTTTGTGGTGTGTTCCCCATGGGGACACTAGTTCACCAACCATAGGGACTATATCAGTTAAATAAAAGCCAGGAGTGACCAAGATACACGTTACCAGACACGTCCAAACAAAGCTGGCACTCAATCACTTACTGACACCAGTCCATCCCACAGCCACACAATATCACAGGTCGATGAAGTCAATGAATCTTTGCAAGGGGCCCCAGCAATTATTCATTACCTTGCCTAGAGTCTAACATCAATCAAGTCAGAGGCATCTTACACCAAGACACCTTTCTACATTCTCACACACTAACAAAGGTTATTGTCAAAATTCCTGGTGTACCTGACCTAGATCACGTAATAGCAGACAGTGTCACATGTCAAATAAAAGGTACCTACATAGAACCGTCCTTTCAACAGATGCAGAACATCTCTACTGCTGTTTATGTTGCAAATGTCACCAATGCCAACATTTACCTCACATAGACACACATTGTATACTTCACCTATTGTTCGTTAGTGGTGCGAGTAGTGGATGAAGACTCTACTGAACTAATGGTACTTCCCAGCAAACAATTTTAGGTTGCCACAACATATCTGGAAAGTATTTGAAAGTATTGGAAACGTTTGTTTTATCGTATCAGATACGATATTGTGTGTGGACTTAAATAGGTTTCCAAAACTTATAACCAAGACATATGTATCTAACACTAATTTGAGATGTTGTGGCAACTCTCCACTCCTAACATGAGTCATTCATAATCCATTCATATACCAATATGAATCTCTTATGAAAGGTTTGAGCCAATAATCTGAACCCTTTTCACATCTTTGCGTTTAAAGTTAAATTTCTTGAAATTAAATTATATTTTATATTATATTATTTTTATTATATTTTATATTATATTATTATTTTCAATTTAAATATTAAAACCAATTTAAGGGTAAAAAAAATCTAATAATTTATATTTCTTTTATTATTTACTAACAATTATAATTATTTACTAACGGAGAGAGGGGAGGCTGTACGGTGGAGAGTGGCGGCTGTGGCGGACAGTGGCGGCGGTGGCGGATAGTGGCGGCGGGCGGACAGTGGCGGCGGGCGGACAGTGGCAGCGGCGGGCGGACAGTGGCAGCGGGCGGATAGTGGCGGCGGGCGGACAGTGGCGGCGGGCGGACAGTGGCGGCGGTGGCGGATAATGGCGGCTGTGGCGGATAGTGGCGGCGGGCGGACCGTGGCGGCTTTGGCGGCGGTGGTGGACAGTGGCGGCGGGCGGACAGTGGCGGCGGCGGGCGGACAGTGGCGGCGGCGGCGGGCGGACAGTGGCGGCGGCGGGCGGACAGTGGCGGCGGCGGGCGGACAGTGGCGGCGGCGGGCGGACAGTGGTGGCGGCGGGCGGACAGTGGTGGCGGCGGGCGGACAGTGGAGGCGGCGGGCGGACAGTGGTGGCGGCGGGCGGACAGTGGTGGCGGCGGGCGGACAGTGGTGGCGGCGGGCGGACAGTGGTGGCAGCGGGCGGACAGTGGTGGCGGTGGCAGACAGTGGTGGCGGTGGCAGACAGTGGTGGCAGTGGCGGACAGTGGTGGCGGTGGCGGATATAGTGGCAGCGGGTGGACAGTGGCGGCGGGCGGACAGTGGCGGCGGTGGCGGATAGTGGCGGCGGACGGATAGTGGCGTCGGGCGGACAGTGGTGGCGGTGGCGGATATAGTGGCGGCGGGTGGACAGTGGCGGCGGGCGGACAGTGGCGGCGGTGGCGGATAGTGGCGGCGGACGGACAGGGGCGTCGGGCGGACAGTGGCGGCGGTGGCGGATAGTGGCGGCGGGCGGACAGTGGCGGCGGGCGGACAGTGGCGGCGGTGGCGGATAGTGGCAGTGGGCGGACAGGGCGGCGGCGGGCGGACAGTGGCGGCGGGAGGACAGTGGCGGCGGTGGCAGATAGTGGCGGCGGGCGGACAGTGGCGGCGGGCGGACAGTGGCGGCTGTGGCGGATAGTGGCGGCGGGCGGACCGTGGCGGCGGTGGTGGACAGTGGCGGCGGGCGGACAGTGGCGGCGGCGGGCGGACAGTGGCGGCGGCGGGCGGACAGTGGCGGCGGCGGGCGGACAGTGGCGGCGGCGGGCGAACAGTGGCGGCGGCGGGCGGACAGTGGTGGCGGCGGGCGGACAGTGGAGGCGGCGGGCGGACAGTGGAGGCGGCGGGCGGACAGTGGAGGCGGCGGGCGGACAGTGGAGGCGGCGGGCGGACAGTGGAGGCGGCGGGCGGACAGTGGTGGCGGCGGGCGGACAGTGGTGGCGGCGGGCGGACAGTGGTGGCAGCGGGCGGACAGTGGTGGCGGCGGGCGGACAGTGGTGGCGGCGGGCGGACAGTGGTGGCAGTGGCAGACAGTGGTGGCGGTGGCGGACAGTGGCGGCGGTGGCAGACAGTGGTGGCGGTGGCGGACAGTGGTGGCGGTGGCGGATATAGTGGCAGCGGGTGGACAGTGGCGGCGGGCGGACAGTGGCGGCGGTGGCGGATAGTGGCGGCGGACGGACAGTGGCGTCGGGCGGACAGTGGTGGCGGTGGCGGATATAGTGGCGGCGGGTGGACAGTGGCGGCAGGCGGACAGTGGCGGCGGTGGCGGATAGTGGCGGCGGACGGACAGGGGCGTCGGGCGGACAGTGGCGGTGGTGGCGGATAGTGGCAGCGGGCGGACAGTGGCGGCGGGCGGACAGTGGCGGCGGTGGCGGATAGTGGCGGTGGGCGGACAGGGCGGCAGCGGGCGGACAGTGGCAGCGGGCGGACAGTGGCGGCGGGAGGACAGTGGCGGCGGTGGCAGATAGTGGCGGCGGGCGGACAGTGGCGGCGGGCAGACAGTGGCGGCTGTGGCGGATAGTGGCGGCGGGCGGACCGTGGCGGCGGTGGTGGACAGTGGCGGCGGGCGGACAGTGGCGGCGGCGGGCGGACAGTGGCGGCGGCGGGCGGACAGTGGCGGCGGCGGGCGGACAGTGGCGGCGGCGGGCGAACAGTGGCGGCGGCGGGCGGACAGTGGTGGCGGCGGGCGGACAGTGGAGGCGGCGGGCGGACAGTGGAGGCGGCGGGTGGACAGTGGAGGCGGCGGGCGGACAGTGGAGGCGGCGGGCGGACAGTGGAGGCGGCGGGCGGACAGTGGTGGCGGCGGGCGGACAGTGGTGGCGGCGGGCGGACAGTGGTGGCGGCGGGCGGACAGTGGTGGCGGTGGCAGACAGTGGTGGCGGTGGCAGACAGTGGTGGAGGTGGCGGACAGTGGTGGCGGTGGCGGATATAGTGGCAGCGGGTGGACAGTGGCGGCGGGCGGACAGTGGCGGCGGTGGCGGATAGTGGCGGCGGACGGACAGTGGCGTCGGGCGGACAGTGGTGGCGGTGGCGGATATAGTGGCGGCGGGTGGACAGTGGCGGCGGGCGGACAGTGGCGGCGGTGGCGGATAGTGGCGGCGGACGGACAGGGGCGTCGGGCGGACAGTGGCGGCGGTGGCGGATAGTGGCGGCGGGCGGACAGTGGCGGCGGGCGAACAGTGGCGGCGGTGGCGGATAGTGGCGGTGGGCGGACAGGGCGGCGGCGGGCGGACAGTGGCAGCGGGCGGACAGTGGCGGCGGGAGGACAGTGGCGGCGGTGGCAGATAGTGGCGGCGGGCGGACAGTGGCGGCGGGCGGACAGTGGCGGCTGTGGCGGATAGTGGCGGCGGGCGGACCGTGGCGGCGGTGGTGGACAGTGGCGGCGGGCGGACAGTGGCGGCGGCGGGCGGACAGTGGCGGCGGCGGGCGGACAGTGGCGGCGGCGGGCGGACAGTGGCGGCGGCGGGCGGACAGTGGCGGCGGCGGGCGAACAGTGGCGGCGGCGGGCGGACAGTGGTGGCGGCGGGCGGACAGTGGAGGCGGCGGGCGGACAGTGGAGGCGGCGGGTGGACAGTGGTGGCGGCGGGCGGACAGTGGTGGCGGCGGGCGGACAGTGGTGGCGGCGGGCGGACAGTGGTGGCGGCGGGCGGACAGTGGTGGCAGTGGCAGACAGTGGTGGCGGTGGCGGACAGTGGCGGACAGTGGCGGCGGCGGCGGACAGTGGCGGCGGTGGCGGACAGTGGCGGCGGTGGCAGACACTGGCGGCTGTGTCTGGCGGTGGTGGCGGGCGGTGGCGGGTGGCGGCGTCTGTGATGAGTGGTGGCGGCTGGCGGTGGTGGGTGGTGGCGGCGGTGGTGGTGGGTGGTGGCGGCGGTGGTGGTGGGTGGTGGTGGCGGCGGCGGCTGGTGGTGGTGGGTGGTGGTGGCAGCGGCTGGTGGTGGTGGGTGGTGGCGGCGGGTGGTGGGTGGTGGTGGCTGTGGTGGGTGGTGGCAGGCGGTGGCGGGCGGTGGCGGGCGGTGGCGGGCGGCGGCGGCTGTGGTGGGTGGTGACGATCGGCAGTGGGGGGGGCAGGTGGCGGCTGGCGGTGGCGGCTTGCGGTGGCGACTGTGGCAACGGGCGGTGACGGCTGATAGCGGGCGGTGGTGGCGGCTGGTGGCAGGTGGTGGTGGCGGTGGTGGCGGCTGGTGGTGGCGGCTGGTGGTGGTGGCAGCTGGTGGCGGTGATGGCGGCTGGTGGTGGTGGCAGCTGGTGGCGGTGATATCGGCTGGTGGTGGTGGTGGTGGCTGGTGGCCGTGATGGCGGCTGGTGGTGGTGGTGGTGGTGATGGCGGCTGGTGGCGGGCGGTGGCGGGCGGTGGCGGCTTGTGGCGGCTGGTGGTGGCGGCGGTGGTGGGTGGTGGTGGTGGTGGTGGGTGGTGGTGGCGGCTGTGGTGGGTGGTGGCGGCGGCGGTGGTGGTGGGTGGTGGTGGCGGCGGCGGTGATGGGTGGTGGTGGCGGCGGCGGCTGGTGGTGGTGGGTGGTGGTGGTGGGTGGTGGCGGCGGGTGGCGGTGGTGGGTGGCTGGTGGCGGGTGGCGGCTGGTGGTGGGTGGTGGCGGCGGGTGGTGAGTGGCGGTGGTGGGTGGCGGTGGCTGGTGGCGGGTGGCGGCTGGTGGTGGGTGGTGGCGGCGGGTGGTGAGTGGCGGTGGTGGGTGGTGGTGGCTGGTGGCGGGTGGCGGCTGGTGGCGGCTGGTGGCGGCTGGTGGTGGGTGGTGGCGGGTGGTGGTGGGTGGTGGCGGGTGGCGGCTGGTGGTGGGTGGCGGGTGGCGGCGGGTGGTGGGTGGTGGCGGCGGGTGGTGAGTGGCGGTGGTGGGTGGCGGTGGCTGGTGGCAGGTGGCGGCTGGTGGTGGGTGGTGGCGGCTGGTGGTGGGTGGTGGCGGGTGGCGGCTGGTGGTGGGTGGTGGCAGGTGGCGGCTGGTGGTGGTGGGTGGCGGCTGGTGGTGGGTGGCGGCTGGTGGTGGGTGGCGGGTGGCGGCTGGTGGTGGGTGGCGGGTGGTGGCGGGTGGCGGCTGGTGGTGGGTGGCGGGTGGTGGCAGGTGGCGGCTGGTGGTGGGTGGCGGCTGGTGGTGGGTGGTGGGTGGCGGCTGGTGGCGGCTGGTGGTGGGTGGCGGCGGGTGGCGGCGGGTGGTGGCTGGTGGTGGGTGGCGGGTGGCGGCGGGTGGCGGCTGGTGGTGGGTGGCGGGTGGTGGCGGGTGGCGGCTGGTGGTGGGTGGCGGCTGGTGGTGGGTGGTGGGTGGTGGCGGCTGGTGGTGGGTGGCGGCGGGTGGCGGCTGGTGGCGGCCAGCTGGGACACACCCTTCACCACTGAAGGTCTGAGCACAACTAACCATATGTCTCTCTCACCCACCAGCCCAGTGTTGCCAGCTCGCGCTCTCAAAATGTTTCATTCAAAGATTGTATATTATCTTTGAACAACAAGTTTGATTATCAAGGAAATAATGCATATATTATTGTCACATTAATACTGTGCAATATCTTATTACATTCCTGCTAAGTAATTATAATTTGAAACAGGACAAAAAATCCAACATATATATAAAAACCAACATTAGAGATCACGAGGCCTAGGCCTTGCCTGTGACCACACATCCTGCCTCCCTGGCCTGCTACCCTCTCACACCTCACACTCTTAACTCTCTCATAATCACTCTCACTCTCTTACTCTGTCACTCTTACTCTCTGTCACTCTTACTCTCTGTCACTCTTACTCTCTGTCACTCTTACTCTCTGTCACTCTTACTATGTCACTCTTACTCTGTCACTCTTACTCTCTATCACTCTTACTCTGTCATTCTTACTCTGTCACTCTTACTCACTCTCAGTCACCCTTACCTATTCATACTCCCTCTCTCACTCTTACTCTCATACTCTTACTCTCAATTACTCCTACTCTCAATCACTCTTACTCCCAATCACTCCTACTCCCAATCACTCCTACTCTCATTCTTACTCTTACTCTTACTCCCAATCACTCTTACTCTCAATCACTCTTATTCTCATTCTTACTCTTACTCTCACTCTTACTCTTACTCCCAATCACTCTTACTCCCAATCACTCTTACTCTCAATCACTCTTACTCTCAATCACTCTTACTCTCAATCACTCTTACTCTCATTCTTACTCTTACTCACACTTACTCTCAATCACTCGTATTCTCATTCTTACTCCTACTCTCACTCTAACTCCTACTCCCAATCACTCTTACTCCCAATCACTCTTACTCTCAATCACTCTTACTCCCAATCACTCTTACTCTCAATCACTCTTACTCTCAATCACTCTTACTCTCAATCACTCTTACTCTCACTAACTCTCAATCACTCTTACTCTCACTCTAACTCTCAATCACTCTTACTCTCACTAACTCTCAATCACTCTTACTCTCACTCTAACTCTCAATCACTCTTACTCTCATACTCACCCTTACTCTCAATCACTTTACTCTCACTCTTACTCATTCTGTCACCCTTACTCTCACTCTTACTCACTCTCAGTCACTCTTACTTATACTCACTCTTACACACTCTCTGGCACTCTCACTCACCTTCAGTCACTCTTACTCACTCTTACCCACTCTCGCTCACTCTTACTCACTCTAGTTAATAAGAACACGCCAATATAAGACAACAAAACGTTTTCAGATTCTTTCTCACCACTTTCCAGCAACTTTTATAATTTATATAAATTATCTTAGGGAATAATACATAAATTATATATTTAAACATGATATTAGTGTTTAGTGGAATGCATAAGGAGTCAAATTGTGTTAAAAAGAGCGATTTTTAGAAAATTTGGAAAACTACTTTTTTCTGTTCATATTATAACTAAATGGATTTTAAAGGTTTCACTCAGCCAATATATATCATTCACAATTTATTAATGAATTTTACAAAAAAACACCATAAATTTTATATTTAAACATGTAAAAACTATTTGTTTTACATTTGGAAGAAAATAATTGTAGAAAAACAATTTATAATTAAACCTTTGTGTTTGGATTTTTTGAGTAAAAGTTTCTCAAAGGCTCTCCTGCACCATTCTCAATGCAAATCATTCCCACACCTATGGGAAGAGATAGGCGAACGTTGTGTAGATGATTTGTGTTTGCTGGGTTGCACTCTCTCATATGACAAATCGAAATCAGTTAGCGATCTCGCCTGAGCACCTTAGTCCCACTGACTTCCCAAACGCCCAAGCCCCCCATCCTCAACAAACACGGTTGTGGAACTGACAGGAGAACAACTTGGCATGACACACCTCATCACTCACAAAATTCCTCTTGAAGTAGGTACTCAACCAATTTATGTACCCGCATATAGATTGCCTCATTCTCAACGAGCTGTTGCAGACCGTCATATTGACGAGATGTTACACGGAGGTGTTATTGAAGAAAGCACCTCTCCATGGAATGCTCCATTGATCATAGTACCCAAGAAGGATGGATGGCTCTTGCATCCCATCGTTGATTTCAGAAAACTTTATCACGTGACGATACCAGATAGGTTTCCACTTCCCGTGCTCACTGACTTATTGCAGAACATAGGCCAGAATGAGGTTTCGTCTTCTCTTGATCTATTGCAAGGTTTTTGGCAAATACCACTTGACCCAGAAAGCCGAGAACTGACAGAGTTTTCCGTCCCTAGTGGCCATTACTTGTACACCTGCATACCTTTTGGCTTATGCAGCAGCCCCATTACTTTCTCTAGGCTTATGACAAACTTGTTCCGACGAATGATAGGTAATACCCTCAAGGTTTACCTCGATGACCTCATAATCATATCCAAGGATGTACCGACCCACCATCAAAGTTTAGAATTTGCTCTTCAGAAACTATCTGAAGCTAATTTGAAGATCAAACTTATCAAATGTGACTTCATGAAAAAAAAGAGATAAAGTTTCTAGGCCATAAAGTCATCTCACACGGCATTACCACTCTTAACTCAAAGATAGACACTGTGAAGAAGTATCCTGTCCCTCATAATGTTGATGCTGTGCAAAACTTCATAGGCCTAACAGGATTCTATCGCCATTTCATCGCTGGCTATTCAGTGATTGAGTCTTCTCTCACTCACCTCCTTAAGAAAGACGTCCTATTCGCCAGGACAGCTGATCAGGAGAAAGCGTTTAAAACACTTAAAGAGGCTTTGATATCAGCTCACATTATCAAGTTCCCAGACTTCTCCAAATCGTTTATCATAGTCACCGACGCCAGTAATATTGGATTAGGAGCCGTACTAACATAGACTAGCGACAGAAAAAAACATGCCATTGCATATGCAAGCTGAGTTCTCTCCAAAGCAGAAAAGAATTACTCGACAACAGAACGAGAAGCTATAGCTGTAGTGTGGGTTCTCAAACATTTCAGAGACATCATCTACAACTACCCTGTCCATGTACTGACGAAAAAATAGAACCCAATAGGTAAGTTTGCCGTTGGTCGCTCACAATACAAGAGTTCTTACCCACGTTTGGAAACTTACCTGGCAGCCATAATGTAGTTGCCGATGCCCTCTCCCACTACGTCGCTCCTGTTCAGGTAGAATACCCTTCGGCAGACTTGCAAGATGTAGAAATAGCACAACAACAAGACCCAATGTGGGCACCGATTATAAGCTTTCTAATGAACCCGAAAACGACTCTTACAGTCAAGTCTCCTATGCCACTCAAGGAACTAGTACTCGTAAACCACGTACTCCACATGAAGGTTATGTTTGACTCTCCTGCCAGAATGATACATCAACCTGTTATTCCTGCGTCGATAGTACCTATCGTGTTGAAACTTGTCCATGACGCACAGTGCACATCCTGGCAAGGACTGCACCATAAAGCAGGCTTGCCTCGAGTATTACTGGCCCGAAATGGGAAAACAGATTAAACATCACATGGATCAATGTCTATCCTGCCTAGCTAACAGAACCCATGTTGCTGGGCTGAACCCAATTCAGACTTACCCTACGACTAATGCACCTTGGGACCGTGTTTCTATGGACTTGCTAACGAACTTTGCTGAAATTTTCATAGGTAATAAACATCTTCTAGTTGCGGTGGATAACTTCTCTAAATACGGTAAACTGGTTCCAATTCCAAACAAAACTGCATAATGCATTTCATAATAACATAATTTGCGGTATGGTCCACCTAGGGTTATACTCTCGGTTTAAATCTAGGTGGACTCTCGGCCGTTGTCAGTATACTATACTGCCAAAAGCCCGGAATTCAACAATTCTGTTATGGAACAAATGGCTAAACTGTACAAAAATAAAAAGTGCAATATAATGCCTTATCAACCGGCTAGCAATGGTCTTGCTGAAAGAACAAATAAGAAATTAACAGTCAATAACGCACTCAGAGTAACAGTCAATCGGGACAGTCACAAATGGGATGAACTTATGCCAATCGTCCAAAGCTCGATAAACTCCTCTGTCAACTCCTCAATAGGAGATACACCTCACTCTGGGCATCGGACAGACATGAGATTCCCTAATGCTCTCATATCCTCACCGCCTGTGTCACTTTACAACTATGATGATTATGTTAAAGTCAAACAAAGAGACACTCAATTGGTATTCCTGAGAGTCAAGGAATACCTATCTAAAGCTACTGACGATTTCACTAGGTTACAAGACGCTCATGCTAAACCTACAAAAATAGGACCTGGATCTTTAGTAATGATCCTCAACCAGCGAAGAGATGGTCCCATGTATACGCTGACTGAGAAGTTTCTTGGATCTTACAGAGTTCTTGAGCATATTACAGGTACCAAGTACAAGCTGGAAAACCTTGCTACAGGTGAACATGTAAATGAACATCTCAGTCACATGAAACTAGCCCAACTGACTGTTGACCAAGACAGCCCAGTACCTGTCAATGACAATGTAATGACTGACCCTACCACCATGACACCCACTCTGGTCGAAGACACGAACAATGGTACCACATCACCTGGTACTCATACTTACAACTTTCGGTCCAGACCAGTTATTTTGACAGTGCACCAACAACAGTCGGATGATACATGCTTGTGTGACTGTGGTGTTCCTGTCTGTAAAGGACAATGGATGCGTTATATCAGCTCCTCACTTCCTGACTGCCAGTATGTAGCAGAAGATGACTATATTCGTGAAGAACTAGCCCCTAACATTCATAGTTTTTATATCTAGCTAAGTAACCCGTTCATGCCTACTAACTTCTGCCCCTTTTCCACTAGTTCTAGTTAATTTTTTTACGAGAAAGCTCGTCTTGAGTGAGTACCCAACCATTGTATATGTTAAGACACTTTTATGTACCATTCCCGCAGCATATCCGTTGAGATTTCTTGAGAGAGTTAAACTGATTAACGCCTTTCTCAGTGGATTTTATACTTCTGTTCTTTTTTCTTTGTCTCAAATGTATATAATATGATACCTACATAGCTCACCTTAATTCATAGTTTCAATCTTATGACTTCTCAAACACTCACTGTTCAGGTCCTGGTGTTTTTGCCGCGTCCCTGCACTCCATATTTTAGTAGAACGTCAATTATACTATATACTATAACGTGCCTTTGTCAGCGTCTACCGATTATAATCTGCTTAACAGGTAACACTGTGGGTGTGCATCTTGATCCTTGCACACAACTTCTGGTCCACTGCCTCTATCTGCAGATGGACCTTCTGCCTCCAGTATGCTCAGACGTTTAACTAGTTAGTCATGATGCTCCATGGATAACATAATTTTAGAATTATATTTATGCAATGTACTCTATATTCATGTATGTCTGAGACTGGGTTGTGGATGTCTCAGAGCTTGTTTACAGCCACCATAGGTAAATAATCCTATACATAAATGTTAGTTAGGTTCACAACCAAAAAGTTCTTCAAGCAGATTGTTGAGGACGACGATGATAGCGTGCTAAGCGGAGTTGGATGCCCAGGGTATGGTGGGTGCCATCTTGTTATGTCTACTCAGAACCTCTCAGAACTAGGCGCTCCTTGTGTGCTCGCCCGAGGGACAGCCGAGGGCCACACTCCATAATCAGATTGTCGTTAGCCCTCGCCCAGCAGAGACACTTACGATAGCTAGTACGTGGCACAGCATAAAATTTATAACTTTACTAGCAGCCGCTGAGCCACAGCAACTTTCCCTGTCCCTTTCTCCTCCCCACTATCCCAAACTCCCCCGTCTCATCGTCCTTCCTCACCATTATCCCCTTCCTTGTACCCTCGTCCTCCACACTATCTCTCACTTCCGTCCCCTCGTCATCCCCCCCATTCCCCACTCCCTCGTCTGATGCCTTTCCAAAAGGTCTGATGTTCCCGTCAGAAAATTGGGAATATAAAGTGAGCTGATGTTCCCATCACTGATATATAAGAAAAACAGTTAAAAAATGAAATGAAAATATGAAATAAAATAAAAAATAAACCATACTCACGAAATGAATGGTATGGTAAACAAGACAGCTCAATTCCAACGGAATTCACACAAAATAATTAAATAAAAATTAAAATAAATAAAAATCTATGAAAACACAATTTATCAATGCAATCATAAACGCTGTAATGAAATTGTAACACATTTAGTATAGCATGTGTGTTGCTCATGCATGCAACAGAAGGTGCTGTTTTTCAAGAAAAGCATAGTTTTATCTGTCACAGGTGTGTCATCTATAATTACGAAATGAACGGTATGGTAAACAACACAGCTCAATTCAACACAATGTCACACAAAATAAGTCAATAAAAAAATAAAATAAATAAAAATCTGTGAAAATATAATTTATCAATGCAATCAGAAACAATGAAATGGAATTCGTGACATATTTAGTATAGCGTGCATGTTGCTATTATGTGCAACAGATGGTGCTGTTTTGACAAAAATGCATGTTTTTCCCTGTCACAGGGGTGGCTTCTATATAGTAGGTATATAAAAAGACGCGCCTATTCGAATGCAACGTTGTGTCAAAATTTCAAAGCAATCGGTGAAGAACTTTTGGAGATTACAGCATGTGTTGCTCTTACGTCCAACAGATGGCGCTGTTTTTCAAAAAAAGTCTGTTTTTTCTTGTCTCAGGTGAGGCATGTATATAGTAGATATATAAAAAGATGGGCCTATTCGAATGCAACGTTGTGTCAAAATTTCAAACACTCAATAAAGAGGTTTCGACGATTTCCTTCACATGAAAAACTCAGTTTTCAGAAAAAGCATGTTTTTTTGTTGTCACAGACGTGACATCTATATTGTATGTATATAAAAACCTGGCCGGATGCGAATGAAACGTTGTGTGAAAATTTCAAAGCAATCGGTGAAGAACTTTCGGAGATTAAGGGTTATGCACAAACGAACATTTTAATTTTTATTTATACCTATTTAAATAAAAATGGAAAGGTTCATTTGTTCAACATCGCTAATCTCTGAAAGTTCTCCACCGATTGCTTTGAAATTTTCACACAATGTTCCATTCGCATCCGAGCGGGTTTTTATATACATACTATACTGATGTCACGTCTGTGACAGAAAAAATATGTTTTTTTTTTAATTGTGCTTTTCATGTGTTTTTCATGTGAGAGAAATCTTCGAAACCTCTTTTCCGATTGCTTTGAAATTTTTACATGACGTTGCATTTGAATAGATGCATGTTTTTATATACCACCTATATACATGTCTCACCAGTGACAGGGAAAAAACATGCTTTTTTAAAAAAGAGTCTCATCTGTTGGACGTAAGAGCAACACACGCTGTAATCTCCCAGAGTTCTTCACTGATTGCTTTGAAATTCTGACACAACGTTCCATTCGAATATGCACGTGTTTTTATATACCTACTATATAGATGCCACCCCTCTGACAGGTAAAAACATGTTTTTTTTCCAAAAACAGCGCCATCTGTTGCACGCAATGGCAACACACACACGCTATACTAAATATGTTATTAATGTTCATAGATTTTGATTTATTTAAATTTTTATGGAATTATTTTGAGTGACATTGTTTTGGAATTAAGCTGTGTTGTTTACCATACCATTCATTTCATAAGTATAAGTATAGATGCCATACCTGTAACAGGCAAAAACATTTTTTTTAAGAAACGGTGCCATCTGTTGCACGTAAGAGCCACACACTCTATACTAAGTATGGTACGATTCCATTTCAGTGTTTTTGATTGCATTGACAAATTTAATTTTCATACATGTCGATTTATTTTCAATGTGATATAATTATTTTTTGTGACTTTGCATTGGAACAGAGCTGTGTTGTTTATCATACCGTTCATTTCGTGAGTATAAGTATAGATGCCACACCTGTGACAGGTAAAAACATGATTTAAAAAAAAAATAAGCCCCATCTGTTGCATGTAAGAACAAATTACGCTATACTAAATATGTTTCGATTCCATTTCAATGTTTCCGATTTCATTGATAAATTGAATTTTCATAGATTTCGATTTGTTTTCATTTTGATTTAATCCTTTTGCATGACATTGCATTGGAATTGAGCTTTGTTATTTACCATACCGTTCATTTCATGAGTATAGTTTATTTGTTTATTTTTTCATTGTTTTTCATTTCGTTTTTAATGGTTTTCTTATATTTCAGTGATGGGAAAATGAGATGATTTGATGTTCCCAATTTTCTGATGGGAACATCAGATCATTTGGGAATGCTTCGAACTAGGGAGTGGGGAGGACGAGGGGATGGGAGTGGAGGAGGGTGGGGACGACGAGGGGACAATAGGATTGGGTAATGGTGGGGAGGATGAGGGGACGGGGGAGTTGGGGATGGTGGGGACGATGGGACAGGGGAATGGAGATCGGTGGGGGGGGGAGGACAAAGGGACAGGAAAGTGGGGGAAGTTGGGGAGGACGAGGGGACGGGGGAGGGGGAATGGTAGGGAGGACGAGGGGACGGGAGAGAGAGGGAGATGGGGAGAGGACGAGGGGACGGTGGAGTTGGGAATGGTTAGGAGGACGAGGGGAAGGTGGAGAAGTGGATGGTGAGGGGGGACATAGATATGGGGGAGTGAGGAATGGTTGGAAGGACGAGGGGACGGGGGAGTGGGAATGGTTGGGAGGACGAAGGGACGGGGGAGGGGGGAATGGTGGGGAGGACTGGAAGACAGGGGAAGGGTTGCTGCTGCTCAGCAACGTACATGCGTTGATGAGCTGCAGCAATGTGTGGCCGGGTACAGCTAGTAGATAATAAAAAAGAAAATGCCCACAGCTGTTTGGTACTCCATTCCTCCCCACTACCAAGAAAGCTACAACCGCAACCGACAACCATTATTATCCAGCCTCTCATCTCTCAATCACCTGATGTACAGGTTCATGAGTCTGTTGGGCTCTATCATATCTACACTTGAAACTGTGTATGGAGTCAGCCTCCACCACATCACTTCCTAATGCATTCCATTTGTCAATCACTCTGACACTAAAAAAGTTCTTTCTAATATCTCTGTGGCACTCAATTTCCACCTGTGTCCCTTAGTGCATGTGCCCTTTGTGATAAATAGCCTGTCTATCTGTCCTATCAATTCCTATATGAATCATGTTGACTTGATCATGTTCCCCCTAACTCCTCTGTTTTCTAGCGACGTGAGATATATTTCCGGTAGTCTCTCCTCATAGTTCATACTCCTCGGTTCGGATACTAGTCTAGTGGGAAACTTTTGAACGTTTTCCAGTTTAGTCTAATGCTTGAATATGGACTCCATGCTGGAACTGCATGCTCCAGGATTGGTCTGACGTATGTGGAATACAAAGTTCTGTATGATTCCTTACACAAGTTTCTTATGTTGGCCAGCCTGGCATATGCCGCTGATGTTATTCTCTTGATGTGGGCTTCAAGGGGAAAGGTCTGGTGTGATATCAACCTCCAAGTCTTTCTCTCCTTCTGAATTTTGAAGAATTTAATCTCCCTAATGATACCTTGTATATGGCCTCCTGGTCCCTACACCAATCTTCATTACATTACATTTGCTTGGGTTAGACTCTAACAACCATTTGTTTGACCATTCCTGCAGCTTGTCCAGGTCTTCTTGAAGCCTCAAGCTGTCCTTCTCTGTCTTAATCCTTCTCACAATTTTGGAATCGTCAGCAAACATTGAGGAGAATGAGTCTATACTCTCTGGGAGATCATTTACATATATCAGAAACACGATAAGTCCGAATACAAAGCCCTGTGGGACTCCACTGGTGACTCCATGCTAATCTGAGGTCTCACCCCTCAGTGTAACTCTCCTGCCTGTTTCTCCAGCTTATGTATCAGCCTCTTATGGGGTACTGTGTCAAAGGCTTCCCGACAGTCCAAGAAAATGCAGTCCACCAATCCTTCTCTTTCTTGCTTAATCTTTGTCACCTAATTGTGAAATTTTATTAAGCCAGTGAGGCAAGATTTACGCTTCCTGAACCCATGTCGGTGGTTTGTCACGAAGTTCCTTCTCTCCAGATGAGTTACTAGGTTTCTTATCATGATATTCTCCACCACCTTGCATGGTATACAAGTTAAGGACACTGGCCTGTAGTTCAGTACCTTTTGCCTGTCGCCCTTTTTGTATATTGGGACTACATTAGCCGTCTTCCATATTTCAGGTAGGTCTTCCGTCTCCAGTGACCCACTATACTCTTTCAGTACCCATGGTGACATTCCTTCTGGACCAATAGCCTTACTCACGTCCAGATCCAACAAGTGTGTCTTGACCTCATTTCTTGTTATTTCGAACCCTTCCACGGCCGTCTGGTATACCTATTCTCACCCGTTCTAAGTTACATCACTTGTTCTTTCACTGTTGTTTTCCTCCTGATGTGACTGTGGAGTAGCTTTGGTTCGGTCTTGGCTTTATTTGCTATATCATTACCATACTTTTTCTCTGCTTCTCTTCTCGCAATAACATACTCATTCCTGGTTCTCTAGTATCTCGCTCTGATTCTGGTGTTCTCTTATTTCGGACGTTAATTCTACGTCTTTTTGTTCAGCTCCTTTGCTTCCATACATTCCCAATTAAACCACAATTTCTTCTTTTGCTTCTCGGATTTTTCCTTTTCGACTGGGATAGACCTGTTTACTGCCTCCTGACACTTTTGGGTGACATAGTCCATTATGTCTTGTACGAACTTAGCTCTGAGTTCTGTGTCCCATGGTATATCCATAAGGAAACTTCTCATATCCTCATAATTCCATTTTCGGTACGCCAGTCCTTTCTTTCCTAGTTATTTTGGGGGGAGATAAATCCTAGCTCTACCAGGTAGTCAAAGATCAATACACTGTGATCTCTCATTCCCAAGGGTGCTTCCAACTTAACTTCCCTTATATCCCACTCATTTAGGGGTAAATATCAGATCAAGCATAGCTGGTTCTTCCTCTCCTCTCATTCTTGTCGATCCCTTGATGTGTTGACTTATAATGTTTCTTGTTGCCACTTCCATCAGCTTAGCTCTCCCTGTGTCTAGTCTCCCTTGTGGGTCTCTGATCTCCCAATCTATCTTCCCGTGGTTAAAGTCTCCCATGATTAGTAGTTCAGATCCATCCCTGCTAGCCACAGAAGCTGCCCTCTATATTATATTAATGGTGGTCATGTTGTTTCTATCATATTCCTGTCTGGGTCGTCTGTCATTAGGTGGGAGTTATATGACTACGACTATAAGTTTTTGTCCTTCCAATTGCTATGGTACCTGTTATGTAGTCACAAGTGAAACCTTCACTTGGTTGAAGTAGTCACTTGTGTACTCACCTAGTTGTGCTTGCGGTGATTGAGCTCCGGCTCTTTGGTCCCTTTTCTCAACTGTCAATCAACTAATGTACAGATTCCTGAACCTACTGGGTTCTATCATATCTACATTTGAAACTGTGTAAGGAGTCCGCCTCCACCACATCACTGTCTAATGCATTCCACTTGTTAACTACTCTGACACTGAAAAAGTTCTCTCTAAAGTTCCTAAGGCTTATTTGAGTACTCAGTCTCCACCTGTGTCCCCTTGTTTGCGTACCACCTGTGTTAAAAAGTTTATCCTTTTCTACCCATTCAATTCCTCTGAGCATTTTGTAGGTAGTGATCATGTCTCCTCATTCTCTTCTATTTTCCAGTGTCGTGAGGTGCATTTCACGCATCCTTTCCTCGTAACTCATGCCTCTTAGTTCTTGAACCAGCCTAGTGGCATACTTTTGGACTTTTCCAGTTTCGTCTTATGCTTGACAAGGTACGGGTTCCATGCTGGGGCCGCATACTCCAGGATTGGTCTTACCTATGCGGTGTACAAGGTTCTGAATGATTCCTTACACAGGTTCCTGAACGCTCTTCTGATGTTAGCCAGCCTCACATATGCCGCAGACGTTATTCTCTTAATGTGGACTTCAGGAGACAGGTTTGGTGTGATATCAACTCCTAGATCTTTCTCACTGTGCGTTTCATAAAGTACATCATTTCCCATTCGGTATCCTATGTCTGGCCTCCTGTTTCCACTGCCTAGTTTCATGACCTTGCATTTACTAGAGTTGAACTTTAGTAGCCATTTGTTGGACCATTCATTCAGTCTGCCTAGGTCATCTTGTAGCCTCCTACTATCATCCTCTGTTTTAATCCTCCTCATAATTTTTGCATCATCAGCAAACAATGAGAGGAACGATTCTATACCCTCTGGGAGATCATTTACATATATGAGGAACAGTATAGGTCCAAGGATTGAACCCTGCTGGTCTACACTTGTGACGTCTCGCCAATCTGAGGCCTCACCCCTCAGAGTGACTCGCTGTCTTCTGTTGCTTAGGTACTCCCTTATCCAATGGAATACCTTCCCTTTCACTCCTGCCCGCATCTTCAGCTTTTTCACTAGCCTCTTGTGTGGTACTGTGTCAAAGGCTTTCTTGCAATCCAAGAAAATGCAGTCTGCCTACCCCTCTCTTTCTTGCCTGATTTTTATTGCCTGGTCATAGAATTCAGTTAATCCTGTGAGGCAGAACATGCCATCCCTGAACCCATGTTGATGCTGTGTTACGAAGTTCTTTAGGTCCAGATGTTCCACAAGTTTTTTTCGCACAATCTTCTCTATCAGCTTTCATGATATGCAAGTTAGGGACACTGGCCTGTATTTCAGTGCTTCCTATCTATCCCCTTTCTTGTATATCTGGACTACATTAGCAGTCTTCCACATTTTTGGAAGTTCCCCTGTTACCAGTGATCTGTTATACACTATGGAGAGTGCCAGGCATAGTGCTTCTGCTCCTTATTATAGTATCCATGGGGAGATTCCATTCAGGCCTATAGCCTATGTCACATCCAACTCTAGCAAGAGATTCCTTACATCCCCACTGGAAGTCTCAAACTCTTCTAGTGGTTCCTGGTTAACTATTCCCTGTCTTATCTCTGGAACTTCCCCTTGCCTGTGAAGACCTCCTGGAATTTATTATTCAGTTCCTCGCCCACTTCCTTGTCGTTTGTTGTGAATCTGTCTGCCCCTATCCACAATTTCATTACCCGTTCCTTTACTGTTGTTTTTCTCCTGATGTGGCTGTGCAGCAATTTAGGTTGAGTCTTTTGCCTTGCTTGTAACGTCATTTTCGTAATGCCTTTCTGTCTCTCTTCTCAACCTGGCATATTCATTCCTTGCACTCTGGTATGTTTCTCTGCTTTCGAGTGATCTGTTATTTCTATAGTTTCTCCACGCCCTTTTACTTTACTGCTTAGCTAGCCTACATCTCTGATTAAACCATGGGTTTCTCATTTGCATTTCGTTGTTTTCCTTTTGGACCGGGACAAACTTGTCTGCTGCCTCTTTACACTTCTGCATGATGTAGTCCATCATGTCTTGGGCCGTCTTTTCTCTGAGCTCTGTTGTTTCCCATGTTATATCTGTTAGGAATTTCCTTCTCTCCTCATAGTTTCCCTTTCGGAATGCCAGCCTTTTGTTTTCAGTTCCCCTCCTCGAGTTCCTTAACCCTTCTTCAATCAGATACTCAAACGTCCGACACTGTGGTCGCTCATTCCTACTGGGGCCTCGAAACCGATATCCCTTATGTCGGAGTCGTTCGAGTGAAGACTAGGTCAAGTCTCTCTGGTTAATCGTTTCCTCTCATCCTTGTGGGTCCTCTGACATGCTGGCTTAAGAAGTTTCTTGTCCCACCTCCAATAGTTTAGCCTTAAATGTATCCTCACCTCCATGTGATTCCTTGTTCTCTCAGTCTATCCTTCCATAATTAAAGTCCTCCATGATGAGCAGATGAGATCTATTTCTACAGGCAGCAGAGGCTTCCCTCTCATTTATAGTGTTAACTGCCATGTTGTTGTCGTCATACTCATGCCTGAGTCTTCTATCATTGGGTGGAGGGTTATATATCACTGCTACTACTATTCTTGGTCCTCCCATTGTCATGGTGCCTGTTATGTAGTCTCTGAATCCCTTGCAGCCTGGGATAGCCATCTCCTTGTAACTCCATTCCATTCTCATTAGTAGACCCACTCCACCTCCTCCCCTACCTTCCCCCTCTTTCCTTATTACTGCGTAGTCCTGGGGAAACACCTCAATCATTTTGATTCCTGAGAGTTTTGTTTCTGTGAGTCCGATTACATCTGGGTTCACTTCTTGTGCTCTTTCCCTTAGTTCACTTGCCTTGCTTATAATCCCATCTATGTTTGAGTGCATCACCCTGAAATGACTCTCTTCTGTCCCTTCTCATTTTCTGTTGATTCCCATGAAGGAGGGAAAGAGGGAGGATCCAGGATGGGAGGGCCTAAGGAGGGGGACCTGGGGGATATGGGGTGTGCGGGGGCTGGGAGGATCTGGTACGTGGAGGGTGGTGGTGGAGGAGAGAGGGTTTGAAGGGGGGGGGGTGTGGGGGAGAAGAGAGGGCATGGGGGGGGGGCGGGTGAGAAGGGGAGGTTAGGGGAAGAGTAATAGGGGGGAGGCTTGGTGGTGAGTGAGAGGGGGAGGCTTGGGGGGTATGGGGGAGGGTGGGCTTGGAGGAATGAGAGGAAAGGGGTGGCCTTGGGGAGCAGAAGAGAAGGGAGGGATTAAAGTGGGGGGAGGGAGAGCTGAGGGTGGTGAGGAGGATGGGAGGGCTTAGGGGAGTGGGGAAGAAAGGAGGGCTTGGGGTGGGGGAGAACGGAGGGCTTAGGGATGGGGAAGACAGGGGGGAGGGCATGGGTGAGAAGGGAGGGCTTGGTGGGTTGGTGAGAAAGGAGGTCCTGGGGAGGGTGGTGAGTGGGGGGAGGATGCCCTAGGTGGGCACTTAATGGGGGGCTGGCAGGGGTTGAGGCAGGTAGGACGTCCATTGGTTGGAAGGTGGGAGTGGTGCTCCTCTCCCTGTGGATGTTAAACTTGTGTGTACTCCCTCGGCTGAGGACATTGAAAAACTTCAAGCTGATATTAATAAAGTTTTCGACTGGTCATCAGAAAATAACATGATGTTTAACAGTGATAAATTCCAGGTACTTAGGTACGGTAAAAATGAGTACCTTAAACATAATACAGAGTACAAAACACCATCAAATGTACCCATAGTAGGAAAACAGCATGTAAAGGATTTGGGAAAAATAATGTCTGACGACCTAACGTTTAAGGAGCATAACCAAGCAAATATTGCGACAGCCAGAAAAATGATAGGATGGATTACGAGAACTTTCAAATCCAGGGATCCCATCACAATGGTTGTACTCTTCAAGTCACTTGTGTTGTCCCGTCTTGAGTACTGCTCAGTACTCACTTCCCCCTTCAGAGCAGGAGAGATTGCTGAAATAGAGGGAATACAGAGAACATATACGGCACGCATAGACGCAATAAAACACCTAAGTTATTGGGATCGTCTCAAAGCCCTCCAAATGTACTCACTAGAAAGAAGACGAGAGAGATATCATATAATATACACCTGGAAGATACTGGAGGGCCAAGTACCAAATCTACACAGTAAAATAACAACGTACTGGAGTGAACGATATGGAAGAAAATGTAGAATAGAACCAGTGAAGAGCAGAGGTGCCATAGGCACAATCAGAGAACACTGTATAAACATCAGAGGTCCGCGGTTGTTCAAAGTCCTCCCAGCAAGCATAAGAAATATTGCCGGAACAACCGTGGACATTTTCAAGAGGAAACTAGATTTATTCCTCCAAAGAGTGCCGGACCAACCGGGCTGTGGTGGGTATGTGGGCCTGCGGGCCACTCCAAGCAACAGCCTGGTGGACCAAACTCTCACAAGTCAAGCCTGGCCTCCGGCTGGGCTTGGGGAGTAGAAGAACTCCCAGAACCCCATCAACCAGGTAACCCTATCAATTCCCTTCAGAATCTTGAATGTGGTGATCATGTCCCCCCTAACTCTTCTGTCTTCCAGCGAAGTGAGGTTTAATTCCTGTAGTCTCTCCACGTAGCTCATACCTCTCAGCTCGGGTACTAGTCTGGTGACAAACCTTTGAACCGTTTTCAGTTTAGTCTTATCCTTGACTTGGTATGGAATCCATGCTGGGACTGCCTACTCCAGGATTGGCCTGACACATGTGGTATACAAAGTTCTGTATGATTCTTTTCACACGTTTCTGAATGCCATTCGTATGTTGGCCAACCTTGCATATGCCGCTGATGTTATCCTCTTGATATGGGCTGCAGGAGACAGGTCTGGAGTGATATCAACCCCCAAGTCTTTTTCTTTCTCTGACTCCTAAAGAATTTCCTCTCCCAGATGATACCTTGTATCTGGCCTCCAGCTCCCTACACCTATCTACATTACATTACATTTGGTTGGGTTAAACTCTAACAACCATTTGTTCGACCATTCCTTCAGCTTGTCTAGGTCTTCTTGAAGCCTCAAGCAGTCCTCTTCTGTCTTAATCCTTCTCATAATTTTGGCATCGTCCGCAAACATTGAGAGAAATGAATCTATACCCTCCGGGAGATCATTTACATATATCAGAAACAAGATAGGACCGAGTACAGAGCCCTGTGGGACTCCACTGGTACTTTACGCTAATCGGAGGTCTCACCCCTCACTGTAACTCTCTGCTTCCTATTGCTTAGATACTCCCTTATCCATTGGAGCATCTTACCAGCTACACCTGCCTGTCTCTCCTGCTTATGTACCAGCCTCTTATGCGGTACTGTGTCAAAGGCTTTCCGACAATCCAAGAAAATGCAGTCCACCCAGCCGTCTCTTTCTTCCTTAATCTTTGTCACCTGGTCGTAGAATTCTGTTAAGCCTGTCAGGCAAGATTTACCCTCCCTGAACCCATGTTGGCGATTTGTCACGAAGTCCCTTCTCTCCAGATGTGATACCAGGTTTTTTCTCACGATCTTCTCCATCACCTAGCATGGTATACAAGTCAAGGACACTGGCCTGTAGTTCAGTGCCTCTTGCCTGTCGCCCTTTTTGTATATTGAGACCACATTCGCCGTCTTCCATATTACTGGTAGGTCTCCCGTCTCCAGAGACCTACTATACACTATCGAGAGTGGTAAGCAAAGTGCCTCTGCACACACTTTCAGTACCCATTGCGAGATCCCGTCTGGACCAACAGCCTTTCTAACATCTAGATCCAGCATGCGTCTCTTGACCTCCTCTCTCGTAATTTCGAACTCTTCTAAGGCCGCCTGGTTTACTTCCCTTTCTCCTAGCACAGTGACCTCACCTTGTTCTATTGTGAAGACCTCCTGGAACCTCTTGTTGAGTTCTTCACACACCTCTTTGTCATTCTCTGTATACCTGTCCTCGCCTGTTCTAAGTTTCACTACCTGTTCTTTCCCTGTAGTTTTCCTTCTGATGTGACTGTGGAGTAGCTTTGGTTCAGTCTTGGCTTTGTTTGCTATATCATTTTCAAAATTTTTCTCTGCTTCTCTTCTCACCCTGACATACTCATTCCTGGTTCTCTGGTATCTCTCTCTCTGCTTTCTGGTGTTCTGTTATTCCGGAAGTTCCTCCACGCCTTTTGTTCAGTTTCTTTGCTTCCTTACATGCCCTATTATACCATGCATTCTTCTTTTGCTGCTCGGATTTTTCCTTTTGGGCCGGGATGTACCTGCTTACTGCCTCCTGACACATTAAGGTGACATAGTCCATCATATCTTGTACAGACTTAGCTCTGAGGTCTGTGTCCCAAGGTATTTCCCTTAGGAAGCTTCTCATCTCCTCATAATTTCCCTTTCGGTAAGCCAACCTTTTGTTTCCTAGTTCTTTTTTTGGGGAGATAATTCCTAGCTCTACCAGGTACTCAAAGTTCAATACACTGTGATCACTCATTCCCAAGGGTGCTTCCATCTTGACTTCCCTTATATCCACTCATTTAGGGTAAATATCACATCAAGTATTGCTTGTTCATCTTCTCCTCTCATTCTTGTTGGTTTCTTGATGTTCTGGCTTAGAAAGTTTCTTGTTGCCACGTCCAGCAGCTTAGCCCTCCATGTTTCTGGTCCTCCATGCGGGTCTCTGTCTCTGTTGTGGGGTCTCGTAGCCTGGTGGATAGCGCGCAGGACTCGTAATTCTGTGGCGCGGGTTCGATTCCCGCACGAGGCAGAAACAAATGGGCAAAGTTTCTTTCACCCTGAATGCCCCTGTTACCTAGCAGTAAATAGGTACCTGGGAGTTAGTCAGCTGTCACGGGCTGCTTCCTGGGGGTGGAGGCCTGGTCGAGGATCGGGCCGCGGGGACACTAAAGCCCCGAAATCATCTCAAGATAACCTCAAGATAACCTCTGTTCTTCCAATCTATCTTTCCATGGTTGAAGTCTCCCATGATTAGTAGTCCAGATCCATTCCTGCTAGCAACAGAAGCTGCTCTCTCTATTATGTTAATGGTGGCCATGTTGTTTCTATCATATTCCTGTCTGGGTCTTCTGTCATTTGGTGGCGGATTATATATGACTACGACTATAATTTTTTGCCCTCCAGTTGTTATTGTACCAGTTATGTAGTCACTGAAACCTTCACATCCCTGAACAACCATCTCCTCAAAATCCCAGCTTTTTCTTACAAGCAGGGCTACACCATCACCATTTCTTCCTTCTCTCTCTTTCCTCATAACATAATAGTCCTGTGGGAACACTGCATTTGTTATGGTTTTCGGTAGCTTTGTTTCTGTGAAAGCTATTATGTCTGGGTTTTCCTCTAGTACCCATTCACCAAGTTCATTTGCTTTATTTGTAATTCCATCTATGTTAGTGTACATTGCCTTAGGCTCACTTTCTTCTGTCCCTTCTCAAATCTCCTCCTTGGTGAGTGTTCTGCTGGTGGGGGAAGCTGTTCCATGGGTGTGAGGATTTGTGAGGTGGATAACAGGGTTGCAGAGGACACTGGGATGAGGGGTCAGGTGAAGGGGGAGGGACAGGGAGTGTTTGGGGTAGGGGGGGGGGGATTTTCTAAGCAGAGGAGTGTGGTGGGGTTGCCCTCCCCACTGGTGTTACTGGGTAGCTGGTTGTGGTTTTCCCCCTTGCCTCTGGGGGTGATGCGTTAGGAGCTGTGATTTCCTGCTTTTCCCCCTCTCGCCCTGCGCTTCTTCCTTGCTTCTGCCGCCGTGGCCCTCTCCTCCCTCGTCATGTCCCTTTGGAGGAATACTTTTTTTAATTCTTTCACATGTTGCAGGTGGCTTTTCCTTGTTAGAATCGTGTCCTTTGTGTTCTCATTTGCAAACACTATCTTTAACACACGGTCTCGGTCTTATTTGTACCTGCCTAAACTGAAAACCCTTTCAATGCTACGCTAAGCCCCTTCCATGTCTAGTGCCTTCAGTATTTCATTCACTGCCGCTTTGTCCTTATCATTCCACTCTTTCCTATTAGAGCCTTCCTGCTCTTTAATACCCACAGCTACCACTGATCTTTTCCTTTGCAGCAGCTGGCTAGTGGAGCGTGCCGCTTCTTGTGAGGTGGCTGCTTTGATGGCTACCTCCATTACTGCAGACATTACTTTATAGTTTTTTTTAGCATTTCTGCAAATGTTGCTTTTATTGTGGCATTCTCTTCCAAAATACTATTACCACCTTCTCCCTGGGTGGTTATCTGAGTCTCAGCATCGATACTGTTCTCTTTGAGGGCTCTAATCTCCTCCT
>NW_027189133.1:2747585-2750085 GCF_040958095.1 Procambarus clarkii
GCCTTTTATGGGGTACTGAGTCAAAGGTTTTCCGACAGTCCAAAAAGATGCAGTCCGCCCATCCTTCTCTTTCTTGCTTAATGTTTGTCACCTGATTGAAGAATTCTATTAAGCCTGTAAGGCAAGATTTACCCTCCCTGAACCCATGTTGATGGGTTGTCACGAAGTCCCTTCTCTGCAGATGAGTTACTAGGCTTTTTCTCACGATCTTCTCCATCACTTTGCATGGTATACAAGTTAAGGACACTGGCCTGTAGTTCAGTGCCTCTTGTCTGTCGCCCTTTTTGTATATTGGGACTACATTAGCCGTCTTCCATATTTCTGGGTGTGTGTGTGTGTGTACTCACCTAATTGTACTCACCTAATTGTGTCTGCAGGATCGAGCATTGACTTTTGGATCCCGCTTTTCGAGCATCGGTTGTTTACAGCAATGACTATGGTTTTATTTCCCTATCACATTTAGTTTTAAAATTATGAATATTATTTGCTTCCTCAACCTGTTCCTTAAGTGCATTCCATTTTCCCACTACTCTCACGCTAAAAGAAAACTTCTTAACATCTCTGTGACTGATCTGAGTTTCCAGCTTCCACCCATGTCCCATGGTTCTGTTACTATTCCGTGTGAGCATTTCGTCTATGTCCACTCTGTCAATCCCCCTGAGTATTTTATACGATCCTATCATGTTCCCTTCTCTCCCTTCTTCTTTCTAATGTCATAAGGCCCAGTTCCCTCAGGCGCTCCTCATACACCATCCCTCGTAACTCTGGGACGAGTCTCGTTGCAAACCTCTGAACCTTTTCCAGTTTCCTTATATGTTTCTTCAGATGGGGACTCCATGATGAGGCGGCATACTCTAAGACTGGCCTCACGTAGGCAGTGTAAAGCGCCCTAAATGCCTCCTTACTTAGGTTTCTGAATGATGTTCTAACTTCTGCCAGTGTAGAGTACGCTGCTGTCATTAACCTGTTTATATGTGCTTCAGGAGATATATTAGGTGTTACGTCCACGCCCATGCCTCTTTCTCGCGTCGTCACAGGTAGGCTGTTCCCCTTCATTGTGTACTGTCGCTTTGGTCTCCTATCTCCTAGTCCCATTTCCATAACTTTACATTTGCTCGTGTTGAACTCCAGTAGCCATTTCTCTGACCATCTCTTCAAGCTGTTCAGGTCCTCTTGGAGGATCCTGCAATCCTCATCTGTCACAACTCTTCTCATCAACTTTGCATCATCCGCGAACATCGACATGTAGGACTCTACTCCTGTATACATGTCGTTAACATACACTAGAAATAGAATTGGTCCCAGCACCGATCCTTGTGGTACTCCACTCGTTACTGTTCGCCAGCCCGGCTTCTCGCCCCTTACCATAACTCTTTGCCTTTTCCTGTTAGGTAGTTCCTTATCTATGCTAGGACCTTTCCTCCCACCCATGACTGCCTCTCAAGTTTGAACAGCAGTCTCATGTGCGGTACTGTATCAAAGGCTCTTTGGCAGTCCAGAAATATGTAGTCTGCCCAACCATCTTTGTTCTATCTTATCCTCGTTATTTTATCCAAGAATTCCAAAAGGTTTGTTAGGCACGATTTCCCTGTCCAGAACCCATGTTGATGTTTGTTCACAAACCTAACGTTCTCCAGGTGTGCAACCAGTCGTAGCCTAATTATTCTTTCCAGTATTTTACAGGGGATGCTTGTCAGTGATACAGGTTTATTGTTAAGTGCCTCCTCCCTATCACCTTTCTTCAAGATCGGTACGACATCTGCCTTCTTCCAGCAACTGGGCAATTCTCCCGACATAAGTGACTCATTAAAGATCATTGCCAGAGGCACGCTGAGGGGCTGCGCTGCTTCTTTTAGTATCCACAGTGATAATTTGTCTGGTCCAACTGCTTTAGTTGCATCCTGTGTTGTCAACTGTTTCATTACCTCCTCTGCTGTCACTTCTATATCTGATAGTCTTTCATCTAGGGTAATCCCTTCTAACAATGAGAGCTGCTCAGGCTCGGTAGTGAACACTCCATGGAAACTGGCATTCAGTGCCTCACAGATTTCCTTGTCACTTTCAGTATATTCCCCCCTCTGTTTTCCTTGGTCTTGTCACTTGGTCGTTTACCGATATTTTTCTTCTTATATGGCTGTAGGAAAGCAACTTAGGTTGCTTTTTCGCTTTGATCGCGATGTCGTTCTCATAGTCCCTTTCCGATATTCGTCTAATGGTAATGTAATCGTTCCTAGCTCTGTTGCATCTGATCCTATTGTCCTCTGTCCTTTGTCTTCTGTACTTCCTCCACTCCCTCCTGCTGGCCATTTTTGCTTCCTGACACTGTCTATTAAACCATGGGTTATTATATTCCTTCTTATATTTTTCACTTTACTGTTGGTATAAATCTCTCTTCGGCCTCCTGGCATTTCTGTATGACTAGGTCCATCATATCTTAGACTGTTTTTCCTCTAATTTCTTCCTCTCACTGCACCTCTCTCAGATAGTCCCTTATCCTCCT
>NW_027189133.1:2755085-2760616 GCF_040958095.1 Procambarus clarkii
TAATGGATGTACGGGGCAAACTTGAGATTAATATATTGGAAAGAAAATATATAAATTTGGTAAAACGTGGCCGATATTGATTGAATATTGACCTATATGTGGGGAAAATCTTCCAACATATAGTTTACTATAATCATAAATTAATTAATAAATCTAGATAAATATTTGACATAAGGGGACTGTATCAATTGAATATAATTAGTTAGATTATTCCACTTCCACACTTTTTGGGGGTAGATCTAAAACTGCTAGATATACCTAATAAACATTATATTGCATAATTTCAATAATAAAATTTATCAGGAAAAAAGGGTTATGGTGTTAGTAAACTAACTACAATATCATAACAAAGTAATGATCAACACAGCTGTCAAGTAGATAATGAGAAGTGCATCTAACAGTCTTCCTATATCAGTACAATCCTGTCTCAATGTAAAGGTGTCTTGGACATATGGTTCTCCAGTCAAGATGATCCGCTCTCGTCACCTTTATTCCACGCTGTTAAAGGCATAAACAGACAGTTTTCCGCTGTTTATATTATTGAACCAAAGTGTCGTTATATGAACAACACATATGCATAGGTAATATTCAGTTCGTGACTTTATCCTGCCAGAATCAGCTGATGGCGGCTGTGGAAAATTCTACCTAGAAAAAGGAGGTATAATTTCTTTTAATGAATTAAATAAATTTCCAGTCTAAATTACCTAGTAAATTAAACAAAGATTAGACTGGGTTTAATTCGATATATAAAAATAGTTTGTTCTCATAGGAACTGGGTGGCTGATGCAATCGCAGCCATGACTAATAGGAAGAATTTGGCGGCACTATGCTTCTTGTTAGTGATGTTAGTCAATTTAATTTCCTAGCACAATAAATTTATCTCATCGTACTAGGGGCTAGTATTTGGGGTGTGGGAAATGTGGGACAATATAAGCATGGGAGTAAACCATGTGTTAAGTGGAGGTAACAAGTATCAACCAGTAGAGCAAGAGCTTGGGAGCCGCTAATAAGCTTCATGTGATTGTAAATCTTTGCGTGTGAAAAGTTGTGGTCGTGTCAACACAGGTTTGATAGCATGTGAAGAATGCTGTGCTAATAACAATTAATGAATAAAGTATTCTGCACTAAACAGTAATACGAAAATATAAATTTTCAGGTAAAATTTATATTTTACCTCACGTTTGTTAGGTAAAACGTGAGGTGTTAAGATAGTGATTACCTGTGGCAGTTATGTTCACTAACTCACATTGCTATTTAAATCGAGGCAGACACCCCTATGTCCAGTGCCAAATATATTGAGTTATCCTCAGCAGAAGCGGTGAGCTTTACTTAGGTCAAGCTGCCTCGCTGTTGCCGCGGCTGTCCTGATGACTTCATTCCTCCAACACCTGATATGTGACATGGGCCATGTTCTTAGTCTCCTGTCTCTCACTAATAATAACCTTGACATCGCACTCACTCACTAAGACTCCTCTCATGAAGTCTTCAAGTACTCTCGTTCCTATCATAGTAGTAAGAGCTGTATCCTCAGGCTGCTTCACTACCGCCAAATGTGTTGTATTCTCATAAGAGTACGTTGCCCCGCGGGACCTCCACCTTCCTCCGTAGTCTCTGAATTGTATAGCCGGCACTGTTAAACTATGCCAACATGTCCACTATCTCCACTGGTTGTGTCAACATTTATCATATATAGTGTCACTGGAGATTTCAGATTGTCTGATAAAATAATCGCAGCAATCACTGGTCTGGCTCTCGTGCTAAAAGGGTATTTGGCACTACACTTACCCGTCGTCCTGTTGAATGCTATAAATCTCTTCTTACCTTCATTTCCTTCTGTACAGCAACATATATGGCCACGACCCACTGGTTTATGGGTTGCGTCGGGACTGCCTCTAACACTTGACGGACGATCCTCACTCTTCGTATTATACACAAACATCTGAAGGGGATGTAATCACATCCCTATTCTGACCAAGGGTGCCCTCTTGGGTTCCACTAACGACAGTCGCTCCACCTTGTCACTTTTTGCTTTTCCACCCTGTCAAAAATGTTGTCAGCCTCTCCTGTTATGGTCAAAGTACTCTTAATGCTCCCTCTGGTAATGTTCAACTTCCCACACTATCACAAAACTGGCGATCTTCTCCTGGAGTGCTGGCGCCTACGTCTGCCCTTGTCCTCAGCTGTGAGACCAGTGATTCAATTCGCAAATCTGTTGTCCCGTCTTGGTGCTCGCTGATGACGTCACTGCATCACTATTGCTGATTGGCTGCGACTAGCTGCTTTACCCACTCTTGCCTCTCAGTGTATAGCGACTAAGTCGGTGCCACCGCACTCGACGAAATCTCGTCCTCTTCCTCTGATCCTCGGTGCTATTTTGTTTGGCCATTCACCCGTTGCCAGTACTTTAAAACTGAATTTACCTCACAGGTGTGCCTTGTGCACTTTTATTATAATTTTAAACTTTCTTTGGGCCGTCTAGTAGTTCATTCGGTGGGAATAAATCACTCTTGATGAATGTAAGGCCTTAATTTAGACGGTGATCATAATACAATATTTTCATAGTTGAAATATTTAGTCACAGTGGAAAATACCATACGGATAAATAGCTTATTCTCCTGTTTAAACAGTATTTTTAGTAATGATGAGGACCATCATTCATATATTGAGGTAATGGACAATAAGAAAGTTGAAATCTGCACACTGAATATGGGCAAACAGGATACATTTTGTATGTATGTTGATAACAAAACTTAAAGCTGAGTTTTCCTTAATTTATAAATTTTAAATTTTTTAATGAAATTATAAAGTTTTCCATAATATTATATGTGATTTTGTGCTTTCTTAACTTGAGTTAAAATAACATAGATATATCACAAAACCTAACCTACATAACCTAACCGATCCTAACCTAACCTGAACTAACATAACTAAGTCAGTAATTCATGCTCTTAATAATATGATATTAACACTCTAGTCACTGAGAAACAAACTGTAATTAATCATCAACTATCACTTAAACTGATAAAATAACAAAGTAATCACATATCACTGAGTCACCATAATAACGAGTACTCACCCAAAAAACTTTTGTCATTAAGTCACAGTCACTCACACAGGCCACTTGGACACCGTTACTGGACTAGATGGTAACAATCTAACTAGTGTTTAATCTACCTCACTTGAGTGGTGTGAGATGCTTGAAGTGTCATGTCTGCCCCTCACTTTCTCAGGGGATCCACACACACACACAGAGCTCGTTGCGAGTGTTACTCTATAAATAAATAAAATAAAGAAAATCACTCGGCCTATTAGGCAAATCGGGCCTTGCATAGTAGGCCTAGAAGTGCATTCTGGCTACTAGGTACGACATATATGTATACATATGTACCCAGTAGCCACAACGTCGTACTTCGCCTACAATGCAAGACCCGATTTGCCTAATAAGCCAAGTTTTCCTGAACTAATATTATTTTCTAAAAATTTTCATATGAAATGATAAATCTGTCCATTTCATTATGTATCAGTTAATTTGTTTAAATTTGAGTTAAAACTAACGTAGATATATGACCGAACCTAACCTAAACTATCATAACTAAGTAAATAAATTATGTTCCTAACATAATACAATAATAATAATTCAAATAAACTAAATGGAAACAATTTATTGAAAATTAAGAAAATCACTCGAACTATTAGGAAAATCGGGAATTGCATAGTAGACCGAGAAGTGCGTTCTTGCTACTAGGCACGGCATTATATATATTTATATATATATATATATATATATATATATATATATATATATATATATATATATATATATATATATATATATATATATATATATATATGTATATATATATATATATATATATATATATATATATATATATATATATATATATATATATATATATATATATATATATATATATATATATATATATATTATTAAATATGACCGAAAAAGTAAGATTAATAATTCTAACACGAATTTTCTCAATCTTTCGTACATTACGCTTCACTGTTGGAGGTAAATCAAAAATCAATTCTCCAAAATTCATTTTTATTTCTAGTCTGACGCGACACGGGCGCGTTTCGTAAAATTTATTACATTTTCAAAGACTTTAGTTCACAAATACACAACTGAATAGAACTTACGTATCTCCGATTTTATATCTACATTTGAGTGAGGTGGAAGGGGTGATGTGGCATTAACACAAGACAGAACAAAATGTGGTATTAATAGGGTATTAATTTCATCAACACAAGACAGAACAAGGGTATTAATAGGGTATTAATTTCATCAACACAAGACAGAACACGAAACAATGGATATTGAATAGAAGTGTTTGTAGAAAGCCTATTGGTCCATATTTCTTGATGCTTCTATATTGGAGCGGAGTCTTGAGGTGGGTAGAATAATACCCATACATAGTATTGGTAGGAATCTTTCTTGTAAACATTTCTGTCTTGTGTTTGTCACCTCAAGTGGCTGAAGATATTGTCCGTCGAATACGCAAGGAAAATTCAAATATTAACATGGATTTCACAGCAGAAATCTACATCGACGCGTTGATAATGATTGAATATTTGAGCTTAGAAATCGTGAACAAAGTTCTCAATCAATTGGAAATGCCATCACCGAATCGATCTGCTGCAGCTTCGTTCGATGTAGGATTGCGTCGTGAACAAGGTTACAACACGGGTGATCTGTTGTCGAATGTGCAATCAAATATTCCTAATCTAACGCTTGAGCGAAAAGGCATTTACAATCAAATAATTCTAACTGTCAATAACTGGCTTAGAGAAATCTTAGATACGCCAGGAAGAACTGGTAAAACCTTCCTAATTAGATTGATTCTGGCAGTATTTCGATCCCAAAATGGCATAGCCTTAGGTCTTGCATCGTCCGGAAAAACTGCAACATTGCTACCAGGTGGAAGAACTGCTACCTCGACTTTGAAATTGCCATTGAACATGCAATTCATTGAAACTCCCACGTGCAACATTTCCAAAGCATCCGGCACACGAACTTAACAATATTATTCAGTCTCACGTTCAAAGCGATGCAGTCACATACAAGTCCGTCGATACTGCTGAGGAAGCAGATGAAGCGGTTAATTATCCAACATAATTTTTGAATTCACTCGATCTGCCAGGGATACCATCACATGTATGGCAATTGAAAATCGGAGTGCCAATTATCATGTTGCAAAATATCAAACAGCCATAACTTTGCAACACGACGCGGCTTGCAATAAAAAAATTAATCAGCGACGATTAATCGTTGTTGATTCGACAGCGTAGAGGCAACAATCTTGACAGGGCTTTTCAAAGGTGGAGATGTCCTTATTCCTCGCATTTCTATGATTCCCACTGATATGCCATTTCAGTTAAGAGATTGTAATTTCCAATTCGATTGGCGTTTGCAATCTCCATCAATAAAGCTCAGATCTAATCTTTACAATTGTGCAGTTTATATCTAGACACGGATAGCTTCTCACATGGACAATTATATTTTGTGTGTT
>NW_027189133.1:2761116-2786116 GCF_040958095.1 Procambarus clarkii
TATTGATCCTCACCATTATTCTAACTTAAGTAAGTTATTAAGAGTGACAGCACATGTGTTTGACTTTCTTGCTAAGATAGGAATCAGACATAAGTTTCCCAATCCTATCCTCTACTGGATCAAACGTGCACAGCAAGAGACATATGGTAGTGAATATGAAAATCTTCCAGATAAATTACATAAGTCTCTAGGTATCTGGTATGATGCCAACACTCATAATATATTAAGGTGTGGAGGACGTCTGCTTCCTGCCAAAATTGATCTGGATACAAAAAATCCGATCCTTCTACCACGTCACCACATCATTACCAAACTTCTAGTTTTACATCACCATCAATATGGTACTTTGCATGGTGGAGTGTTAGACACTCTCACCGACCTTAGACAGAAATACTGGCTTCCTCAAGGTCGTCAAACCGTCAAATCAATTACTAAATTCTGTGTGATCTGCAAAAGACACGACGCTCGAGTGTGTCCTTACCCAGGACCTCCACCACTCCCTGAAGAAAGAGTAGTTCATCTTCGTCCCTTTGAGACCATTGGTGTCGATTACACAGGAGCCTTACTTCTCACTGGCAATCCAGGTAAGATACCAGTGAATGCTTATATTTGCCTCATCTCCTTGTCATTATCTGTTATTTGACCTGTCTCAGATGTTAATGGACCTATCCTTTCCCTAGTCTTAGTTCGATATAACTGAAAAAAACCTTTAGGATTTGACTTTGCTTGCTCTGCTATGCGAACTTTACAGTTTCTTTTTGCTTTCTTAATCTCTTTTTTAACATTTCTAACCAGTTGTATGAATCCCTGTTCTAAACTGACTTCCCCATTCCTAATCCTTTTGTACCAAGCTCTCTTTTTACCTATAAGGTTCTTTAAATTATTTGTTATCCACTTTGGGTCATTAGTATTCGATCTATTCAATTTGAATGGTAAACTACGTTCCTGTGCTTTGTTTAGAATATTCTTAAATAAGTTATATATTAAATCCACATCGAAATCCCCTTTTACGTCACCTGTCGCTGGGTTCATGTCTCGCTCCAAGACCGGCCCACACCCCATACCCAAGACTTTCCAATCTATTTGACCCAAAAAATTTCTTAGGCTATTAAAATCAGCTTTTCGAAAATCTGGCACTTTAACAGAATTTTCTCCTAACATGCAATACAATACCTAAATACCTAATACCAGTGTTCACACTAGAAAACTTGAATGACATCCCATCACCAACACAAATGTTTGTCGGAGTTAAAGAGAATGAATTAAGAGAAATACCATTTAAGAATATAAATATTGTACATTATCCGTAATGGGTTAAAATTGGCGAACAGAAGCTTGTGCTACAATTAGGTAATTAATGCTTATTGCTTACCAACAAAAATCGACAAATAATTAGTTTTTGCTAGAATTTGCGATATTAAGAAGCTTCAGTGTCTTTAGAAACATTGATTGAAGATCTAAGGAAATTCACATACTTCGCAAAAGTTGTCTTCCTTGCTACTGTCCCCCTGCCATTCCACGAAGAGTCTGCCACCAGTAACATACAATAAAATACAATACCTAAAGCCACTAATACGCATAGCGTTTCTGGCAAATATACACGAAGTAAAACCAAAACAAAGAACTGACTCCGTAGGATCCATAAAAGATGAGACTAACAATGTTAAGTTGTATGATAAAAGGGCGGCAAACACTCTCAATGAATACCCAACATCTGTGTTCACACTAGAAAACTTGAATGACATCCCATCACCAACACAAATGTTTGTTGGAGTTAAAGAGAATGAATTAAGAGAAATACCAATTACACACGACACAATCAGGAAGAGCATTGACAAACTAAAAGACTCAAAAGCCCAAAGTGTAAATGGATTTAAGTCCCAAGTCGTAAAGGAACTGGCAAATTAATTGAGTGGTTGTAGGTAGGAGCTGCCTCGTATGGGCCGGTGGGCCTTCTGCAGTTGCCTTTGTTCTTGTGTTCTTATGTTGAGTAGCAACATTTGCAAATTTGCAGATGATACAAAAATAGGTAGGGAAATTAACACGGAAGAAGACTCACTATCACTTCAAGTTGATCTAAATAGGGTTTTGAAATGGTCAAAAGATTGACAGATGCAGTTTAATGGTGATAAATGTAAAGTTTTGAGACTAGGTAATGATAATAGTTACAAGATACGAGCTAGATGGTGTTGAGATTGTAAAAGGGATCTGGGAGTTATGATTAGTAAGAATTTAAAACAAAAGGATCAATGCATGAATGCTCGTAATAAGGCAAATAGGACACTGGGATTTATTAATCGAAGCGTTAGTAACAAGACACCTGGTGTGGTTCTTCAGCTATATCTTGCTCTGGTTAGGCCCCATTTATATTATGCAGTTCAGTTTTGGTCGCCATATTATAGAATGGATATAAATTCACTTGAACGTGTCTAGAGTAGGATGACTAAGTTAATTCCCCAAATTAGAAATCTTTTATATGAAGAAAGATTAACAAAGCTTAAATTGCATTCACTGGAAAAGCGAAGAGTTAGGGGTAATATGATAGAGGTTTACAAGTGAATGAATGGACATAACAAAGGGGATATTAGTAGGGTATTAAAAGTATCAACACAAGACAGAACACAAAACAATGGGTATAAATTGGATAAGTTTAGATTTAGGAAAGACTTTGGTAAATACTGGTTTGGTAACAGGGTTGTTGATTTGTGGAACCAATTACCGCGTAACGTGGTGGGTGTGGGGTCCCTCGATTGTTTCAAGCGTGGGTTGGACATGTATATGAGTGGGTTTGGGTGGTTATAGATAGGAGCTGCCTCGTATCGGCCAATAGGCCTTCTGCAGTTACCTTTATTCTTATGCTCTTAATTCACTATGCTTGCCAGTGAAACTCCTTTTCAGAAAATCGCTGGACCATGGAATAGTTCCCCTAGTAATAGTTGAAGGTGATGTAGTGATCGAGTAATCCTTATACTCCATTATCTCATCATCATAATGGCATAACTAATTACACAAGCATTAATCCTATCCCTATTTACAGGTAACGGTTTTCCACCCTTCTATATCTTACTGTGAGGTGTAGTCACCGTACATAAGCAAGCGACTTGAGAATAGCACATTACGGTCTATTCATGCCCGTGCCACCTCTTGGGTGGCTTAATCTTTATAAATAAATCAGAATAGCACACACCATTTGGTCACCATTTGGTCCGGGAGCCATCTCCCGTCACGCAGGGTGCAGTTGCGCCTCCACAGATCTCCAGTATCATCTTTTGATACTGGTAATGGCTCAAAAGGGCCACCACTTACGGGGTATTCATGCCCGTGTCACCTCTTGGGTGGCTTAATCTTTATCAATCAATCGAATAGCACACAGTACAATCTCCAGTCAAGAATGTAGCGCTCGACGTGTACAGTTCTAATCGACCCAAGACGCTACAGCCTCGACACAGAGCAGACAGCAGACTACGACCGTTGTTCAGGTCCATGTAAACTACATCTACCCGAAGTCCTTCGTCTGAATAGCCAGTTACCAGTTACAGGAGATACTTTTTCACACCACAGAGTTATTAACTCATGGAACCGCCTACCCACCGAAGCGGTACGTGGTAAAACTGTGCTGATTTTCAAAATATACCTGGAAAAGATCATTCCTCCCTACAACTGGGGGGTACCTTCGTTAAAGTCAAACGGTATACAGAAATAACAAAGAAAATAGATATGAATACTATTACCTTCGATGTTAGTAGTAGTTGTGCAAGTGAGGAGAAAGAAAAAATATTAGGGAGTTGGAAGGAAGTTTCTAAGGTACTCTCGTATCTCATGGAATGTGACGGACAGGGCAAAGGTAGTTTTATTATTAATCATGGATGAAAGTAGATTGATAATATTATCTTGGAACGTTAATGGATTAACGAACCGGAAAACATCTGGTATAGAAAAGCATCCCCCCAGAAAAGTGTGGGGAGAAGAGAAAGGAAATTAGGAGCAAGTATTGGCAGGAGTTTGCAGAGAAAGTTGGGAGTAACAGAAACTTGAAGGAAATCTTGCAAGACGTAAATAAAATAAGGGGTAAAAAGCATAATTTTGTTGCACATCCTGACCCGTAAGGAATTGCAAATGGTCTCGTAAATAAATGGGCGGAAGCTGCCAAACTTAGTTCATTACCTGCTGTAACGAGAGTCATTAGATTCTTGGAAAGATCTAAGAAAGGATTTTATACTTACAGCAGGTAACAGTGGTGATGTCACTTGCACAGGTATTACCAGAGAAGAACTAATAACGGCGATTAAAGTTGGGAAATCTACCGCCCCTGGGGAAGATGGAGTAACTTATGAAATACTTAATGAACTTGCCATTATGACGAAAAGCCCGCTGTACGTTAGACCTCTTTAATATTAGTTATAAAGAGGGCAATATTCCCAGTAAATGAAAAAAACTATGATCATCCTTATCCCTAAAGCCAATGGAGAGTACAGACCTGTGTCTTTAACCTCCTGTTTTTGTAAAATGATGGAGAGGATCATTTTAAATAAACTTTTGTATATAATAGGTGATCAGCTGTCTAGTAATTTGTTCGGGTTCCTCAGAGGAAAAAGTACCTCTGACTGTATTATTAAATGTCTAGCTCATGGTAATGATTATTATAGAATATTTATTGATTTACAAGGAGCTTTTGATAAAGCCAACAAAGAGGTTATTTTATATGAATTAGCTGGTCTTGGTGTTGAAGGGAGATTATTGCGCTGGATAGGGGATTATCTTCAGGAAAAGAAGGCTCAGGTGTGGTATCAAGGTTGTATGGTTCAAGGTATCAAGGTCAAGAACTCTGCACACCTCAGGGATGAGTGTTGAGTCTCTCCCTGTTTAATGTACTAATGAATAAGATAGCATCTGAGAAATACTCAAATTGGGTAACTCCAATCATATATGCCGATGATATTTTGTTTCAGGGCAAAGATATTTCAAAGGTTCAAACAGTGTTGGACAATTTCGGAAACCTGTGTCACCACATGGGACTGGTGGTTAATGAAGACAAAACTAAAGTTTGAATGTAGAAGTCGGAGGCCCATTATATTGGAAATAAACGGTAAAAATATAGAGAGAGTTAATATATATATAAATATTTAGGCATATATGTTGGATATACCCATGAGAGTTTGGAAACTGAGATGAACAGACTGTTGGGTCAATGTCGGAAGAAATTACAACCTCTGAAGGCCTTGGCATGCTGTGGAAAGGAGTGGGAGTCCCTGTGCTACGAATGATGTACTTGAGTACTGTAAGATTTCTTATTGATTATGCTGCACCTGTCATTTCTTGTTTTGGTAAAGGTAGGATGGGCAAGTTGGAGAAGATACAAAATGAAGCCGTTGGGGGTCGTTGTGAGCCGCAGGCCGGGCTCTGCTCCCCTTAGCTACCTGAATTTTTGCCCACACTTGTCTTGCAGACGTTTCTCTTCCAATAGAGCTAGTGAACTCTAGCCATTGTCTTTCCCTTTGTAACTCATCTGCAATGTATGTACCTTTACCTGAATAAAAAATCTAATCTATATCCAATCTATATGCTTAGATATATGCAAATGAGAGAGTAATAGAGCGAAACCTTTAAAATACTGAACAATTTGGAGGATATTGATTCACACAATTTCTTCAAAAAGTCAGATGTAACACGAACAAGGAGCAAAGGTTTCAAGCTCAACAAGCCACAGTGTAGGAGTGACAACAAATGCTTTTTAACCCATACGATTATGATCATGGCAATAAGGTTTCTAAAACAGTAGGCATTCTTCCAAAGTCAGACACTGTACTATGTTCCTCGCCCTAACCTAGTCACTCAGTGTTATTCACTCATTTATCTATGTCTTGTCTATCTATGTCTTAAAGGTTACAAGACGTACATTAGTCAATACAATTGGTGCTTAAAATGTTAAGGATCTCTTGTGAAACACGGGTATTAATAACAAAAATTATTAGGTAAAATAAATAAAAAAGGCCCAAGGGCCATGAAGTAACAAGAATGCAAGGCTGGCACAAGCTGGCGTAAGTAGGGAAGACGGAAGATTCTTCATATTAAAAGACCCTGCTTCTCCAAGATGGCAGTCACACCCTGCTTGCCCTGGACAATCACCATATGGAGAAGGACTGTTTACTGTGAAGGGAAGTCCACAAATGCAATGCCAGCATGAGTCAGTCTTGAAGGGTAAACGATGATGGCACCCTCACAGAAACACAAAAGCCGAGCAAGCCCAGTGAGGAAGACCTGTTGATGGGAAAGAAGGAGAATTTTTAGTCATACAATTTTTGTTTTATAAGATTCCAAAATATTACATTCATATAAATTTGTGTGAGTATTCTGAGCATTTTGAGCCATCTTGAGTCCTCTCCTCACTAAGTAACTAACTGCCAAAAGATTAAACAACCCCTGGCCCACAAGTGGCATACTGTACAGTGCGCCAAAGTGTTAATAAAACAATTACTGTAACAAGAAACACGATTATGAAAAATTGAAAATAGAATTTGCCTAGTTACAAAACAAGAAGTTAAGAGATACTCATCAATGATTACCAATATAATGAATATTATATTTGGCATATAATGGCATATAACTTTCAATTGCCAGTGAGAAAAATATTGTTCAAGAGTATAGTTTACTGTAAAACATTTTTTGAATGGGGGCCATCCAAATATGTGCCAAATTTATATGCAAAATATTTATAACTCCAAACGTTATGGCTTCATGAAATGGGATGAAAGTTATGGCTATGGGATGAAATATCTAGAGCATCTAGATCTAACAGTATTTATGTCATGGGTGACTTTAATTTTAGTGGAATAAACTGGGTGAACAAAACAGGGAATAGTGAAGCAGAAGATTTTCTAGAATTAATTGACGATTGCTTTCTTACGCAACACATTAAGGAACCAACGCGGGAAAATAATATTTTAGATTTAGTGTTAACTAACAGGGAAACACAAATTAATGACATCGAAATAGGGAGTGAGCTAGGGAACAGTGATCACAAAGTAATCAGATTTAGCATAGAATGGAATAGACCTGTAGGAAAAAATTCTGTTAAAGTGCCAGATTTTCGAAAAGCTGATTTTAATAGCCTAAGAAATTTTTTGGGTCAAATAGATTGGAAAGTCTTGGGTATGGGGTCCCCCTCCCCTTCCGGCCCGTTGGCGTCGTGAGGGGGCTTGGTGGACGGCTGCCGGAGTGTGATGCTCCGTTGGGCAGTCCTCTGTCCTTTTCTGGCCTTGCACTCCTGCTGCTGTCTTCTCCAATTGTGCCGGATCGCTTTTCCTTTTCCTTATGTTTCGTTTTTCTCCCCCCTCTTCTCCTATCTGCTTGTCGTTTCCTGCCGACCTTTTGCTTGTTTTGGATTATTTCTTTGGACTTCTTCTATTTTGACGCCCGGGTGCTTGAGGAGGTCTCTTGCACCCGTAGAACTGTAGTACCCGACGTCTCGAGCGAGGGGAACCTTTTATTGTCAATCCCCCTTTCGTCGCTGAACCCGATCTCGACGGACTGACGGTTCTTAAGGTGGCGTTTGTGGGGCGTATACTCACGACGCACCCCTAGGGGGCCCCGGCATGATCGGCGATAGCTTCCTGTTGGGTGTCCTGCCTCTAATTGTGGCTCCATGGTGGGTATGGGGGCACATTCGTGGATGAATTTGTCACTTTTCGTCTCTATGTCGTTGAATGTTTCCGTTGTACCCTCTCAGGCTCGTGGGGTGGGCGACCAAGCCCCCGAGTCGGCCTGTATTGGAAGACCAGGCTCTGTAGCTCCCGCTGCGTTGGGCCCCGACCTTGCTCCTCGTTTGACCGTCCTGACTTCTTCCCCCAGCTCCCCTCCCTCCTCTGAGGTTGGGTCGAGCCTCCAGCCCCCGGTGGTGACCACTTCGTCCCCTGGTGTGGCTAAGTCTTTAGTTGTGACTACTGCGCCTTTTGACCCCTCTCTCTCTAGGGGTTCTCAACGCCGTTCGCGCCCCAACCGCACTCGCTCGATTCCTTCCCGTGCTGATGCGTATCAGGCCTTGTTTGGTCCTGCTTCATGGGCCAAATACTTTGATCTCCTCCCTCTTGATTCAGCGCCTCCTGACGATTTCTCCCTCCATCGGCATCTTGTAGATTCCGTGGATGCGTGTGTTACTTTCAACCCCACTCGTCTCGGTACACGTGTCATTGCTGCTCCTTCTCAGGATGCGGCTTCCCGCTTGGCTGCCTTATCTTGCCTTGGCGAGATCCCTGTTCGGGTCTCCAAGAACGTTCAGATGAATTCCAGTGTTGGCACTATTCTCCTCCCACCCCATGTTGCAACCGGTGTTCGGAATCTGCAGGATTGCCACGATGATATTCGGCATATCTCCTGATGCCCAAGGCCATTCTGTCCTCCAGGTTGACTCGTTTACTCGTCCCCCTCGTGGTCGTCGCCGTCAACCCCTTCGCGTTGTGAAGATCACCTTTGATGGTAGGACCCTTCCATCCTCTGTCATTCTTGCTGGTGCTAGGTGCTCTGTCCAGGAGTATATTCCTTCTCCTCGACTTTGTAATAAGTGCTGGAGGTTTGGGCATGGTGCCCTCCGCTGCTCTGGGACTGTCTCTCTCTGTCCTTTGTGTGGGAGTGAAGGTCACTCTAAGTCGGAGTGCACTTCTTCCCAAGCTCGCTGCCTCAACTGCGGTGAGGCCCATCCTACGTTCTCCCGTGCCTGTGTCCATTACAAGCTTGAGGCGGCCGTCCTTAACCTGAAGCACCGGGAGCGTTTGTCTTTTCCTGAGGCGAGGCGCCAGGTTCGCCGGCTCCCGCCTTATACTAACATCTCTTATGCTCGCGTGTTGCGCTCTTCCTCTCCTCGTCCTTCCCCCCTTCCTCAGACTCTCAACCGTTTCCGGGCCTTGGACCCTGATACGCCCACTGCCCCCTCCTCTGTTCCTTTGAGTTCTTTCCCGAGGGGTCCCCCTCCTGGTCCTCTGTCTGGGGTTCCCCTTCTTTCAACCCGGTCTGTCATGTCTCCTGTGTCTTCTTCCTCGTCCCCCTCCGATCCTCCTTCCCATCCTCTTCCACCATCTATCGGCTCTCCCCGCCGCCTGTCGGTGCAGGCGGATGTCCATCGCTCTCCTAACGGCCGTCGTGTGTGCTCTCGTTCGGCTTCTCCTGTTGAGACACTGGAATCCGTTGCCCGGTACGTAGTTGCTGGGACACCTGTCTCTTTAAGTCAGAAGCGTAAGCCTGGCTCCTCTCCTTCCTCTTCCCCGGCGGGTAAGAAGGCTTCGCTTTCTTCCTTAGCTCCTACTTCTGGCTCTGTTGCTCCTTCCCCTCCCGTTTCAGTGGTTGCGCCCCCTGTTCCTGCTATGAAGGTTTCTTTGGCCCCTGCTTCCCTTTCGGTTGCTGCTCTTGCTGGGGTGCGCTCCCCTCTTTCTACTCCCCCTCTTCCTACTGCAGTCCTTGACTGCTCCTCTCCGTTGTCTCCTCCTCTTCCTCCTCCTCCTCCGGACCCCGCCCGCCCACCTCTGATCTGTTCTCCCGTTTCCTTCCCTCCGTCTTTGCTCAGTTTACCCATGCCCCCTAACCCTGACTTTGCTGACCCTGATCCCGACCCTGATATTCTTTAACGTGCTCTGTTGCTCTTTCGCCTTTGTTTCTTCCTTGTTCTCTGTTTTTGTCCTTTCTCTTCTCGTCGTTGTCCATTCTTCAATGGAACGTTCGAGGTTATTACGCCAATTTCCTCGAACTCCAACTTCTGATTTCGCGGTTTTTGCCCCTTTGTGTCTGTCTCCAGGAGCCAATGCTTGGTGCTCGTCCTGGTCGTTTTCGTGGCTATTCCTTTCTCTCGCCCCCCCCCCCCCCAGCCATTGCTGGGGCTTCTAATTCTTCTGCTCTCTTGATTCGTGCAGATGTTCCCTTTGTTCCTTTACTTTTTCCTTCACCTCTCCATTGTTCTGCTGCTCGTATCTTTGTGGGGAAATGGTACACAGTTTGTTCCATTTATCTCCCCCCGAGTGTCCCGCTCTCTCTTCCTGATTTGAAACACCTCCTAGACTCCTTGCCGGAGCCTGTGCTCCTGCTGGGTGACTTCAATTGTCGTCATTCTCTTTGGGGTGACGTTCTGACGAATACCCGGGGTCGCCTCCTTGAGCCGTTTCTCCTATCTTCTTCCCTGTCTCTTCTGAATTCTGGTGAGCCCACTCATTTGGACTCTCGGACTCGCACCCTTTCTTGTCTTGATCTTTCTCTCTGCTCTTCTTCTCTTTACTTAGATTTCACGTGGCAGGTTCTTGATGACCTCCATGGAAGTGATCATTTCCCCATCCTTGTTTCCTTTTTCTCTTTTCGCCCTTCCCTCTCTTTCCCTAGGTGGCAGTTTGCTAAGGCAGACTGGACCCTATTTACCCTCAGTGCTGCTCTCTCTGACCTCTCCCTTCTGCCTCTCTCTCGCGCTCTCCTCCTTTTTCATGACACTGTCTTCAACGCTGCCCTCCGCTCTATTCCTCGCTCTTCCTCTCGGGGTCCACGGAAGTGCGTTCCCTGGTGGAATGCGGACTGTGCTCGGGCTGTCCGCTGTAAGCGTGCAGCCTGGAAGAGGCACCGCCGTAGGCAGACGACCGATTCTTTTCTTTTCTTTCGGAAAGCGAGTGCGGTGGCCCGTAGGGCCATCCGTACGACTAAACGTGAATGTTGGGCATCTTATGTCTCAACAATTACGTCCGAAACCCCTCTGGCTCAGATCTGGAAGCGTATCCGCAAGATAGCGGGTAAGTTCGTTCCCGATGTTTCACCGGTCCTTCACCTCCATGATACTCTTGTGGCGGACCCGTTGCAGGTCGCTTCCGAACTGGGTTCCCACTTTTCTTCTGTTAGCTCTGGTCTTCATCTTCCCCAATCTTTCCTTCTTCGAAAACCTGTCCTTGAGTCTCGTCCTTTAGATTTCTGCACTCATCTTCAGCTTCCCTATAATGATCCCTTCTCTCTCTCTGAACTTCGTTCTGCCCTGGCCCTCTGCGGTTCTACGGCGGCGGGCTCCGATGGTATTCATTATGAGATGCTTCGCCATCTCCCTCCGAGCACGTCTCAGTATTTACTGAGTCTGTATAATCGGATATGGGAGTCGTCGTCAGCCCCTGAGGACTGGCTCGATGCCGTTGTCCTCCCTGTTCGCAAACCGGGGTCTCTGGGTACTTCCCCTAAGGACTTTCGCCCTATTGCTCTCACGAGTTGTGTCTGCAAACTCTTTGAACGTATGGTTAACGTTCGTCTGATGTGGTTCCTGGAACACCATCACCTCCTCTCCCCTTCTCAATTTGGTTTCCGCAAGTGCCGCAGCACGACAGATGTCCTGGTGAACTTGGAGGTCTATATTTGTACTGCTTTTGCTGCGAAGACCTCCGTTGTTGCCGTCCTTTTTGACCTGGAAAAGGCTTACGACACCACTTGGCGTTATCATATCCTATCTCAACTTCATTCTTTTGGCCTTCGTGGTCATCTCCCTCTCTTTCTCCGCAGCTTCCTCTCTCGTCGTTCCTTTCGGGTGCGCCTTGGTACCGCTCTCTCTCCCTCTTTTCAGCAATACGAAGGTGTGCCCCAGGGTAGTGTTCTGAGCACTACTCTCTTTCTGGTTGCCCTCAATGGTCTTCTTTCCTCTCTTCCTTCTGGTGTCTTCTCCGCTCTCTATGTCGATGATCTTACCCTTTGTTGTCAGGGTGATGATTCGCCTCTCCTTCAACGCCGGCTTCAACTTGCAATTGATGCCGTGTCGTCTTGGGCCACTGATCATGGCTTCAAGTTCTCTACTTCTAAGACTTGTGCCATGACATTTACGCGGAAACGGGTTGTTCTTCGTCCCTCTTTGTCACTTTATGGTCATCCCCTTGAATACAAAGATTCCGCGAAGCTTTTGGGGTTATTCCTTGAAACTCGTTTGTCTTGGTCTCCCCATATCTCTTACCTCCGTGTTGAGTGCTCTAAGGCCCTTACCCTCCTTCGGGTCTCATCTCATACTTCTTGGGGGACAGATAGGCGCACTCTCCTTGCTTTACATTCCTCTCTCGTCCTGTCTAAGCTCGATTATGGTTGCCCTGCTTACTCGTCTGCTTCTCCTTCTACTCTTCGCCGTCTTGATGCTTTGCACCATACTGGGTTGCGCCTCAGTTCTGGTGCCTTTCGTTCGACTCCCGTCCTTAGCTTGTATGTTGACACTGGCTTCCTGTCTCTCCAGGACCGCCGTGATCGCTACTGTCTTCGCTATCTTGCGCGGTCCTTGCAACATCCTTCCTCTCGCCTCTGTCGTGCTTTAACTTTTACCCCTCCTGCGGTTCCTGTTCCTCTTCACCACCTCCCTCTTTCTGTCCGGTTATCTCGCCTGCAGGATTCTCTTTCCGTTCGTATTTCTGATGTTTCTCCTCGTGTTGTTCCTTCTTTGCCCCCGTGGAGGGTCCCTCTTCCGCGGTTTTGTACATCCTTGACCCGTATCACTAAAGCTTTTACCCCTCCTACGGTTCTAAAACGCCTTTTCCTCGAGCACTTTTCTTCTCACTCCCGCTCCGTTTCTGTCTTCACCGATGGGTCTAAGTCAGCGGACGGTGTTGGCTACTCTGTTGTTTTTCCTGATCGCACTTATATGTGTCGCTTGCCTCCGGAGACTAGCATCTTTACAGCGGAACTTTATGCTATTCTCTATGCTCTTCGTCTCCTACTTTCTCGTTGTCAGTCTTCCTTTGTAGTTGTTGTTGACTCTCGTAGTGCCCTCATGGCTCTCGGGTCCTTTAATCCAGTTCATCCAGTGGTTGTCGAGATCCAGCATTGGCTGTTTCTCGTTCACAGTAAATTTAAGTCGGTTGAGTTTTGTTGGGTTCCCAGCCATATTGGTGTGTCTTTAAATGAGTGTGCGGATGCTGCCGCCAAGGAAGCTGTCCGCTCTTGTCCCATCTCTCGTAAGGGCATTCCGTATTCCGACTTTTACCCAGTTATCCATTCCTCAGTCCTTACCCGTTGGCAGGCTTCTTGGTTGTCTGTTACTGGTAACAAGCTACGTACTCTTAAATGTTGTGTTTCCTCGTGGCAGTCCTCCTTCCACCGTAACCGGCGGTGGGAAACAGCTCTGGCGAGGTTGCGTATTGGCCATACTCGCTTAACCCATGGTCACTTGATGGAGCGCCGCCCTGCTCCTTATTGTCCTAGTTGCATTGTCCCTCTTACGGTCGTGCATGTCCTTCTTGAATGTCCTGACTTCCAGGACGAGCGTATGTCTTGCTTTCCGACCGCCCCTCGCGGTCACCTGTCCCTCGATAGAATTCTTGGTGACTCGGATACTTTTGATATCGTTCGCCTTATGCGTTTTTGTTCTCGTATTGGCATCCTTGGTGATATTTAGCGCCCTCTGATTATTTTGCGTCTTTGATGGTGCTACATAGCCTTACCGGTTTGGTGCCTTCTTTTGATAATTACTTACTTACTTGGGTATGGGGTGTGGGCCGGTCTTAGAGCGAGACATGAACCCAGCGATAAGTGACGTAAAAGAGGATTTCGATGTTGATTTAATATATAACTTATTTAAGAATATTCTAAACAAAGCAACGGAACGTAGTATACCATACAAATTGAATAGATCGAATACTAATGACCCAAAGTGGATAACAAATAATTTAAAGAACCTTATAGGTAAAAAGAGAGCTTGGTACAAAAGGATCAAGAATGGGGAAGTCAGTTTAAAACAGGAATTCATACAACTGGTTAGAAATGTTAAAAAAGAGATTAGGAAAGCAAAAAGAAACTATGAAGTTCGCATAGCAGAGCAAGCAAAGTCAAATCCTAAAGGTTTTTTTCAGTTATATCGAACTAAGACTAGGGGAAGGATAGGTCCATTAAAATCTGAGACAGGTCAAATAACGGATAATGATAAGGAGATGAGTAGTATTTTTAACAAATATTTTATATCTGTATTTACTAAAGAAGAACTTAACAATATGCCTTCAGTCGAACAAGTCTATGTGGGTGGGGATGAGGACAGGTTGACTAGTTTAGCAGTTACCAGGGAGGATGTAATTAAACAATTAGAAAAACTAAAACCAAACAAATCCCCAGGGCCGGATGAAGTGTTTGCCAGGGTGCTTAAAGAATGCAAAGAGGAGCTTTCCGAGCCACTGTCAACCATATTTAATAAATCAATAGAGTCAGGCAGAGTGCCAGACTCATGGAAGGTAGCTAATGTGAACATAACATAAGAACATAAGAACAAAGGCAACTGCAGAAGGCCTGTTGGCCCATACGAGGCAGCTCCTAAAATTTAGGCAGCTCCTAAAAATGTGGTACCAATTTTTAAGAAAGGAGATATATCACTTGCGTCAAACTATCGGCTAATTAGCCTAACGTCTATTGTGGGAAAGTTACTTGAATCAATAATTGCAAATACAATTCATCTCCATCTTGAAAAACATAAATTAATAAATGAGTCGCAACATGGTTTTACAAATGGCCGTTCATGTTTAACAAATTTGCTAACTTTTTTTTCCAGCATAGTTGAGGCAGTTGATAGTGGTAAGGATTGTGATGTTGTGTACCTTGACTTTAGCAAAGCTTTTGATACAGTGCCACATGAAAGACTAATTAAAAAAATAGAAGCTCATGGTATTGGGGGTGCTATATTAAGTTGGATTAGGGCATGGCTATTCCAAAGGCAACAGAGAGTTAGTATAAATGGGGTTAAGTCAGAGTGGGATAATGTTGTTAGTGGAGTACCTCAGGGCTCTGTCCTGGGACCTCTGTTGTTTATAATATATATAAATGATTTAGATTCAGGTTTGAGTAGCAACATTTGCAAATTTCCCGATGATACGAAAATCGGTAGGGAAATTAATTCGGAGGAGGACTTACTATCACTTCAAGTTGGTTTTGAAATGGTCAAAGGATTAGCAAATGCAGTTTAATGCTGATAAATGTAAAGTTCTGAGGCTAGGCAATGATGATAGAGTTACAAGATAGGAGCTAGATGGTGTTGAGATTGCGAAAGGGATCTGGGAGTTATGATTAGTAAGAATTTAAAACAAAAGGATCAATGCATGAATGTTCGTAATAAGGCGAATAGGACACTGGGATTTATTAATCGAAGCGTTAGTAACAAGACACCTGGTGTGGTTCTTAAGCTATATCTTGCTCTAGTTAGGCCCCATTTAGATTATGCAGTTCAGTTTTGGTCGCCGTATTATAGAATGGATATAAATTCACTTGAACTCAGGTTATAATAACCTGAATAAATTCAGGTTATTATAGTGAGCAATAATTGCAAACAAAGAGGAGTGTTGTTATATTATCATAGCAATATGGAAGTTGTAGTGAAGGACCTGGTGACTCTAGTGGGAGCCCTGAGGACAGAGTTGGACTCTCTGCGGGAGGAGGTGCGTCAGCTTAAAAAACAACGAGAAGTAACGAAGGAGGAGACCAGCAGTAAAGGGACCTCGTCTTGGAGAGTTGCGAAAGACAGGGGCCTTAAGAAGACTTTGATAAAGCCGCCTTCAAACGCCATAGCAACTTCAAATTCATTTGACGTTTTGGAGGACGAGTGCTGTGGAGAGACTGTGGATCGCGCAAAAGGGAAAGCAACGAAGAGAAAGGAAGCGCAGGCCCCTCAGAAAGTAAAGGAAGTACCTAAGCAAACATTAGTTGTGGGAGATTCCCAGATAAGGTATTTGGATAGAACGTTTTGTGCTAGAGATAGGGGGAACAGGTTAAGGGTTTGCTATCCCGGAGCTGGCATTGGTGATATTATAAACAACATGAATGATATTATGGCTGGTAATGGGAACAGTCCCATTATTTGCATTAGCGTGGGAGGAAATGATGTTGGTCGAGTCAGGAGTGAGGAACTGATTCAGAGGTATAAAACAGCCATAGAGTTAGTTAGGAGCAAGGGAGGAATCCCGATCATATGTGGCATTCTTCCAAGAAAGGGAGTGGGAAATGAATGGATATCGAGGGCACTTGGTGTCAATTGCCGGCTGGAAAGATATTGCAAATCAAATGCAATATCTTTCATAGACAACTGGGAACACTTCTATGGAAGAAATGAAATGTATGCTCGTGATGGGGTGCATCTATCGAGAGCTGGGGTTGTTGCTGTTGCGAACTCGCTAGAAGCAGTGGTTAGAGGTGTTTGTTTGGGTTTAAACTGTTAGTAGATAGAGGTATGGGAATTGATTTGGAGGAAGGAGGTAATAAAAGTATGTGTTTGTGGGAGAAAAGAATTGGCAAAACGATCAGGGAAAGAGAAGGTCCGCAAAATAACAATTCACTTAGGGTATATTACACTAACAGTAGAAGTCTAAGAAATAAAATTAACGAATTAAATGCTCTTGTCTGCACAGAAAAAATAGATATTATTGCACTTACCGAAACGTGGATGAATGTAGAAAATAGAGAACTATTAGCTGAATATCAAATATATGGATTTAAACTATTTCACACAGATAGATATATTAGACGAGGAGGTGGAGTAGCCATATATGTTAGGGACAATTTGAAATGTAGTCTCAAAGAGGGAATCAAAACAGAGCCACACACAGAAACTATTTGGATTGAATTAAACGAAAAAGCTAATAATATTATAATAGGAGTAATATATAGGCCACCAAATTTAGACAGAATGGAAGCAAAGCATCTATGGGATGAAATATCTAGAGCATCTAGATCTAACAGTATTTATGTCATGGGTGACTTTAATTTTAGCGGAATAAACTGGTTGAACAAAACAGGGAATAGTGAAGCAGAAGATTTTCTAGAATTAATTGACGATTGCTTTCTTACGCAACACATTAAGGAACCAACACGGGAAAATAATATTTTAGATTTAGTGTTAACTAACAGGGAAACGCAAATTAATGACATCGAAATAGGGAGTGAGCTAGGGAGCAGTGATCACAAAGAAATCAGATTTAGCATAGAATGGAATAGACCAGTAGGAGAAAATTCTGTTAAAGTGCCAGATTTTCGAAAAGCTGATTTTAATAGCCTAAGAAATTTTTTGGGTCAAATTGATTGGAAAGGCTTGGGTATGGGGTGTGGGCCGGTCTTGGAGCGAGACATGAACCCAGCGATAGGTGACTTAAATGGGGATTTCGATGTGGATTCGATATATAACTTATTTAAGAATATTCTAAACAAAGCACAGGAACGTAGTATACCATACAAATTGAATAGATCGTATACTAATGACCCAAAGTGGATAACAAAGAATTTGAAGAACCTTATAGGTAAAAAGAGAGCTTGGTACAAAAGGATTAAAAATGGGGAGGTCACTTTAGAACAGGAATTCGTACAACTGGTTAGAAATGTTAAAAAAGAGATAAGGAAAGCAAAAAGAAACTATGAAGTTCGCATAGCAGGGCAAGCAAAGACAAATCCTAAAGGGTTTTTTCAGTTATATCGTACTAAGACTAGGGAAAGGATAGGTCCATTAAAAACTGAGACAGGTCAAATAACAGATAGTGATGAAGAGATGAGTAGTATTTTTAATAAATATTTTGTATCTGTATTTACTAAAGAGGAACTTAACAATATGCCTTCAGCCGAACAAGTCTATGTGGGTGGGGACGAGGACAGGTTGACGAGTTTAGCAGTTACCAGGGAGGATGTTCTTAAACAAATAGTAAAACTCAAACCAAACAAATCCCCAGGGCCGGATGAAGTGTTTGCTAGGGTGCTTAAAGAATGCAAAGAGGAGCTTTGTGACCCACTGTCAACCATATTTAATAAATCAATAGAGTCAGGCAGAGTGCCAGAGTTTTGGAAAGTTGCTAATGTGATACCAGTTTTTAAGAAAGGAGATAGATCACTTGCGTCTAACTATCGACCAATTAGCCTAACGTCTATTGTGGGAAAGTTACTCGAATCTATAATAGCAAATAAAATTCGTCTTCATCTTGAAAAACATAAATTAATAATTGAGTCGCAACATGGTTTTATAAATGGCCGTTCATGTTTAACAAATTTGTTATCTTTTTATTCTAGCATTGTTGAGGCAGTTGATAGTGGTAAGGATTGCGATGTTGTATACCTTGACTTTAGCAAAGCTTTTGATACAGTGCCACATGAAAGACTGATTAAAAAAATAGAGTCTCATGGTATTGGGGGTGCTATATTAAGCTGGATTAGGGCATGGCTATACCAAAGGAAACAGAGAGTTAGTATAAATGGAATCAAGTCAGAGTGGGAAAATGTTGTAAGTGGAGTGCCTCAAGGCTCTGTCCTGGGACCTCTGTTGTTTATAATATATATAAATGATTTAGATTCAGGTTTGAGTAGCAACATTTGCAAATTTGCCGATGATACGAAAATCGGTAGGGAAATTAATTCGGAGGAGGACTCACTATCACTTCAAGTTGATCTAGATAGGGTTTTGAAATGGTCAAAGGATTGGCAGATGCAGTTTAATGCTGATAAATGTAAAGTTCTGAGGTTAGGTAATGATGATAGAGTTACAAGATACGAGCTAGATGGTGTTGTGATTGCGAAGTCGGATTGCGAAAGGGATCTGGGAGTTATGATTAGTAAGAATTTAAAACAAAAGGATCAATGCATAAATGTTCGTAATAAGGCAAATCGGACACTTGGATTTATTAATCGCAGCGTTAGTAACAAGACACCTGGTGTGGTTCTCAAGCTATATCTTGCTCTAGTTAGGCCCCATTTAGATTATGCAGTTCAGTTTTGGTCGCCATATTATAGAATGGATATAAATTCACTTGAACGTGTCCAGCGTAGGATGACTAAGTTAATTCCCCAAATTAGAAATCTTTCATATGAAGAAAGATTAACAAAGCTTAAGTTGCATTCACTGGAAAGGCGAAGAGTTAGGGGCGACATGATAGAGGTTTACAAGTGGGTGAATGGACATAACAAGGGGGATATTAATAGGGTATTAAAAGTATCAACACAGGACAGAACACGGAACAATGGGTATAAATTGGATAAGTTTAGATTTAGGAAAGACTTGGGTAAATACTGGTTCAGTAACAGGGTTGTAGATTTGTGGAACCAATTGCCGCGTAACGTGGTGGAGGTGGGGTCCCTCGATTGTTTCAAGCGCGGGTTGGACAAGTATATGAGTGGGATTGGGTGGTTATAGAATAGGAGCTGCCTCGTATGGGCCAATAGGCCTTCTGCAGTTACCTTTGTTCTTATGTTCTTATGTTCTTATGAACGTGTCCAACGTAGGATGACTAAGTTAATTCCCCAAATTAGAAATCTTTCATATGAAGAAAGATTAACAAAGCTTAAGTTGCATTCACTGGAAAGGCGAAGAGTTAGGGGCGACATGATAGAGGTTTACAAGTGGGTGAATGGACATAACAAGGGGGATATTAATAGGGTATTAAAAGTATCAACACAGGACAGAACACGAAACAATGGGTATAAATTGGATAAGTTTAGATTTAGGAAAGACTTGGGTAAATACTGGTTCAGTAACAGGGTTGTTGATTTGTGGAACCAATTGCCTCGTAACGTGGTGGAGGTGGGGTCCCTCGACTGTTTCAAGCGCGGGTTGGACAAGTATATGAGTGGGATTGGGTGGTTATAGATAGTATTTGCCGATGATACGAAATTCCAAACCAATTGGAATTACGCGGAACCAATTGCCGCTTATCATTGTGGAGGTGGGGTCCCTCGATTGTTTCAAGCATGGGTTGGACATGTATATGAGTGGGATTGGGTGGTTATAAATAGGAGCTGCCTCGTATGGGCCAATAGGCCTTCTGCAGTTGCCTTTGTTCTTATGTTCTTATGTTCTTTATGACAAATCGATTCATTAGGAACCTTAGCACTAAGAACTTTGCACATAATATGTAAAAATGGTGAGAATCGGTCAGAAAATGAAATTTTTATTACGTTTCAAAAGTATAAATTGTTTTTCACAGAGAAAAATGCATCTAAAGTTCTCAACAATAAATATAGTACTTCTAATTTATAACATCTTTTGTAGGTTATAATTAGGATTGTTTGGCATTCGTACTCGAATATGTGAAAGTTGTGGGTCAATATGTATTGAAATGAAGTCACGAAAAAACAAAAAAATATCTCGGGATAAGTTAGAGAAAACTGAAAAAACAGACACTGGGCCCCTTAACAGTCTAACAGTAGGTTAGACATATACATGAATGAGATTGGATGGATATAAATAGGAGCTGCCTCGTATGGGCCAATAGGCCTTCTGCAGTTACCTTCATTCTTATGTTTATTATAACAAAACATGTATGTTGCAATACCTTATTTCCTATTTATTAGTGATAAGGCCCTCATCTCGTCCTCATTAATGAATACAAGCTAAATAGACAGAGTAGTGTTTGACCTCTGCAAATAAATCTGCCAAAAAAATAAAAGTCACAACTTCGGCCACCTGTGGCTAATTTACATGTTGACCAATTTCGTTCAAACTTCACATGCTTAGTGCCGGATATGTATTCTCCAATATGTAGAAGTCACAACAAAATCCACATAGAAACAAAGGAGAGAAAAAAAATAAAGTGGATGTCTTCTTTTTGTATAGACATAATAAATATTGCCATTTGGCTATGTATTTATATGATATATAATAGAATACAGCATAAAACAAAATAAGAGGGGTGGTAGGAGAAGAAAAGATTAGTGTTCAGTGAGAATCCACAAGGTCTTCTCTGAATACTCTTTATTTTCTTCAAGGCTGTGGGTCCCTACAATTGCACCAGAGGTGGTACACACCCCTATTATTATTTAAACAGGTGAGTAAAAATAGGTGATTACACACACGGTGTCAGCAAACTTAGCCTCCAAACACACACACACACATGGTATCAGCAAGCTTAGCCTCCAAACACACACACACAGAAAATGAGGACATTGAAACAGTTGATAAACTTGATTTCAAGAGAGAGAGGTCACTATGGGGAATTTCAAAATTTTGTTAATAAGTAATTAGGCAGACTTGTTGCTAGACAGGGAAGTAAATTAAATGTATGCCAAATTTTGCAAAATATACAATGAAGACACACAAACATTCATACCAAAACAGAGATGCAGGGCCAGAAAACAGGATTGGTTCAACAGAAATTGAGAGAGGGCCACAGACCAAAAGACACAAAAATGGAATGAAAGACATTGAAAAACTACAAGCAGATGTCAACAAAGTTTTCGATTGGGCAGCAGAAAATAACATGATGTTTAACAGTGATAAATTTCAGGTACGGCAAAAATGAGGATCTGAAACATAATACAGGGTACAAAACACAATCGAATCTTCCCATAGAAGAAAAACAGCATGTCAAGGATTTGGGAATAATGATGTCCGACGATCTAACGTTTAGGGAGCATAACCAAGCAAATATTGCGTCAGCCAGAAAAATGATCGGATGGATTATGAGAACTTTCAAATCCAGGGATCCCATCACAATGGTTGTACTCTTCAAGTCACTTATGTTGTCCCGTCTCGAATACTGCTCAGTATTCACTTTCCCCTTCAGAGCAGGAGAGATTGCTGAAATAGAGGGAATACAGAGAACATATACGGCACTCATAGACGAGATAAAACACCTAAATTATTGGGATCGTCTCAAAGCTCTCCAAATGTACTCTCTAGAACGGAGACGAGAGAGATACCAAATAATATACACATGGAAGATACTGGAGGGCCAGGTCCCAAATCTACACAGTAAAATAACAACGTACTGGAGTGAACGATATGGAAAAAATGCAAGATTGAACCAGTGAAGAGCAGAGGTGCCATAGGCACAATCAGAGAGCACTGTATAAACATCAGAGGTCCGCGGTTGTTCAACGTCCTCCCAGCGACTATAAGAAATTTTGCCGGAACAACCGTGGACATCTTCAAGAGAAAACTGGACTGTTTTCTAAGAGAAGTTCCGGATCAGCCGGGCTGTGGTGAGTATGTGGCCCTGCGGGCCGCTCCAAGCAACAGCCTGGTGGACCAAACTCTCACAAGTCGAGCCTGGCCTCGGGCCGGGCTTGGGGAGTAGAAGAGCAGAACCCCATCAAGCAGGTATCAATATAGAAAGAAGGGAAACCCCCAATCATACCAGCGATACAAAGATGCGAGAAACAAATATACAGCAGTAAGGGGAGAGGCAGAAAGAAATTTTTAAAAAGGGATAATGGATAATTGTAAAACAGAACTGGGCCTATTCTACAAATTCATAAACAACAAATTGCAGGTAAAGGATAATATCCAGAGGTTGAAAATAGGAAACAGATTCACAGAAGATGATAATGCAATGTGTGAAACATTAAACGAAAAGCTCCAAAGTGTGTTTATACAAAATGAAATCTTAAGAGAACCAGACACTATAAGAATTTCTGAGAACATCATAGAGCGTATAGAGCTGTCTAGATATGAAGTGGAAAATATGCTAAAGGAGCTAAGTAAGAACAAAGCAGTTGGTTCAGATGGAGTTTCACCATGGGTTCTGTGAGAATGTGCATCTGAGCTCAGCCTTCCACTTCACCTGATCTTTCAGGCATCCCTGTGTACAGGAGTCATAGCAAACATGTGGAAAAAGGCTAACATAGTTCCAATCTACAAAAGTGGCAACAGGGAAGACCCCACCCCCCCTCAATTATAAACCTGAATCATTGACAAGTGTAACAGTGAAAAGATTGAAAAAAATAATAAAAACTAAATGGGTAGAACACCTGGAGAGAAATTATATAATATTACACAGACAGTACTGTTTTCGATCTGGAAGGTCCTGTGTATCGAATTTACTGTTTCTATGATTGAGCCACAGAGATTTTAAAGGAAAAAGGTAGTTGGGTTGACTCCATCTATCTAGACATAAAAAAGGCTTTCGACAGAGTTCCACATAAGAGGTTGTTCTGGAAACTAGAAAATTTTGGATGGGTGACAGGTAAGCTTCTAACATGGCTGAAAAATGTTCTGACTGATAGAAAAATGAGGGCAGTAATCAGAGGCAATCGGACTGGAGAAGTGTCACAAGTGGAGTACCACAGTACATGCACCAGAAATGTTCATTGTCTACATAAATGATCTGCCAGTTGGAATACAGAATTATATAAACATGTTTGCTGATGATGCTAAGATAATGGGATGGATAAGAAATTCAGATGATTATCATGCCCTTCAAGAAGACCTGGACAAAATAAGTATATGGAGCACCACTTGACAAATGAAATTTAATGTGAATAAATGCCATGTTATGGAATGTGGAATAGAACATAGATCCCACACAACCTATAGATTATGTGAGAAATCTTTATATAATTCTGATAAAGAAAGAGGTCTAGGGTTGATTCTAGATAGAAAACTATCACTTGAGGCCCACATAAAGAACGTTGTGTGAGGAGCCTATGCCACGCTTTCTAACTTCAGAATTTCGTTTAAATACATGGATGGCGAAATACTAAAGAAATTGTTCACGAGTTTTGTTCGGCCAAGGCTAGAATATGCAGCGGTTGTGTTGTGCCCATATCTTAAGAAGCACATCAACAAACTGGAAAAGGTGCAAAGACATGCTACTAAGTGGCTCCCAGAACTAAAGGGCAAGAGCTATGTGGAGAGGTCAGAGGCATTAAATATGCAAAAACTAGAAGACAACAAAAAAAGGTGATAAAATCACTATGTACAAAATAGTAACAGGAATTTATAAAATCGATAGGGAAGATTTCCCGAGACCTGGAACTTCAAGAACAAAAGGTCATAGATTTAAACCAACTAAACAAAGATGCCAAAGAAATATACAAAAATTTCCTTTCGCATACAGAGTGGTACACGGTTGGAACAAGTTAAGTGAGAAGGTGGTGGCGGCCAAGACCGTCAGTAGTTTCAAAGCATTATGTGACAAAGAGTGCTGGGTAGACGGGACACCACGAGCGTAGCTCTAATCCTGTAACTGCACTTAGGTAATTACATATGGTGTCAGCAAGCTTACCGTCGAAACACACACAAACAGCCTGCCTATTATTCAAGGCCTTCTCTGAGTACTCTTTATTTTCTTCTCTGAGGCTATGGGTCCCTAATCTTGCACCAGAGGTGGTACAACTTTTAAGTTTTTAACTACTGCACTGAGCACCTGATTTTGGCAAAGACTTCTTAGTGCAATTATCAAGGACATAGTTCTGGTATTTTTTTGTTTATAAATATTCAGGTATAGTTAATGTCAAAATGTTTCAAAACTCAACAATTTATATTTCAAAACAAAAAAAGTAATGAAAACAAACTCTCAGAATGCCTAAAGGTGCTTTGAGCAATGAAGTAGTTAATTTCATATATATATAATATTATATATATAATATATGTGACTACTGCTTAGCGAAAATTTGATCTCTGTGAAAATTGGTCTCGTCATTGCTAGGAGATATTTTAAGACCATGATTTGCTGTGGATGGCACTGTAGTCTTCAAGTCATCAATCTAAAAATAGGGGTAATATTTTAAAATGTAAATTTTGTATAAAAAAAAATGCAAAAATAAATTGCAAGAATAATATGAAGTTATTATACAATTTTTTTTAATTATTTAAATATTTGTGAGACATTATTAAGAAATGTATGAAGTACAGATTCTCTAAGACCTGATATGTATCTGCTTATGTTCCACCACATTACATTCAGGGCTGAAGAGAAAACACAGCCAGTAAGGTAAAGATCACTTAGGATGGACTGGGATGCTACATGTAGGTTGGGGCTAAGCTGCGTGAGGCTAGGATGCCCAGCCTGTCTTGTCTGGGCTGGGCTAGGCAACACTAGGAAGGAGTCAACAAATCTCTGGAGTGCCTTACTTTTCCTGAAATCCTTAAAAAAGCAAGAATGATGCAATTTTATAAAGGAGGCGAGACAGCAGACATAAACAATTAAAGAAAAATATCAAATCTACTTATACTTTCAAAAATATTTGATTTTTTTTTTTACAAACATCTCTCTTCCTACTTTGTAAAATTCAACATGAATACAAACACACACACATCCCTAGGAAGCAGCCCATAGCAGCTGTCTAACTCCCAGGTACT